>NC_056746.1:1145086821-1145164321 GCF_019279795.1 Protopterus annectens
ATAACCTTAAAATACATGAAATGTAGTAGTGGTATGCTAACAAATAGGTGAAGAGGAAAGGAAGGATTTGTATGTAGGCGAGTCTGACATGTAGCATGGAGACTAGTCTGAGGGTAGTGGTGAGGGGACAGTATAGGTAGAAGAAAGATATAGATGAGAGTTTGATGCAGTGGGTAGGGCTAAGAATGAGGTGTATTGTTATTGAACTATAAGTACTAACATCAAATAGGAATGAGAGTTGTGTGATCCAGTAGATAGGGCTAAGAATGAGATGTATTGTTACAGAAATAACAAACAGGAGAGTCTTAAGAATGTAGAGAAAGGTGACAGTGGCTTGGAGGAAAAGATGAGGGAGGTATTGCTTCATGTAGGGTCTTTACAGGGGCAAGTCCAGGAGTTTAGCAGGTATTCCTTTAGGGCCAGTTTGAAACTGGGAGAGTTTTGGTAAGATCTGATGTAGAGGGGCAGCTTGTTCCAAGAGGTAGAGACTGCATGAATATAAAGACATTTACCTATGGATTTATTAGGTTTGGAAACTTGAAGAAGGTGTTGGTCAGAGCTACGAAGCTGTCGGTTAGGGACATAGAGGGAAATGAAAATAGCTAGCAAAGGACAGGCTAGGGGTTGATGTAAGATGGTGTATGTCAGGTGGAGTTGAGGTAGACAGAGTTAATTTTGGAATTCTAGCCAGTGTAGTTTTTTTTTTTAAGGAGAGGCAGTGGTGAGAGCGCTAGGGGAGATTTGTGGCAAACCTTGTAATTTTATTATATGTAAGTTCAGGTTTGTTTAACAGACTTTTTTGGAGGTTAGTAAAGATGGGGGTGGTGTATAGTAAAGTAGGGAGAAGGTAGGCTTGAGCAAGAGATACTTTGGATTCTTGTGTAAGGAATTTTTTTTATTTCTGTATAGCAATCCTAATTTCTGGTGGGTCCTTTTGATGCAGCTGTTAATGTGGGAGTCAAATTTTAGTTAATCATCTATAAGTATACCCAGAGGTTTAGTACAAGACTCTGCCTAAATAGGAGTGTTGTTTAGTGAAGAGACTGAGAAGGAAGATTTGAGGTGGTGGTGGGTTTGGGAAGGAAGAGAAGACTTTTAGTTTTATTGGGGTCACGTAGGAGTTGTTTGATAGAGAGCCATCGTTTGACAGTGTAGTGTGTCTTGTGTGAGGGAATGTAGGTGGGACAGATTGTCAGAAGCAAAGATGATTGTAGAGTCATCTGCATATTGTATAAGTTTACAGTAGGGGGAGGACTGGAAGAGATTGTTAGTAAAATGTTAAATTGTAGGGGACCCAGGATGGTGCCTTGAGGGACTCCAGTAAGAACAGGAAGGAAAGGGGAAGTAGCTGACATCCACTTGATAGACTGAGTTCCTTTAGTTAGGTATGAGGAGAACCAGTTAAGAGTATAGATACGAGAGGTTAAAGGATGCAAGTCTGGACAGCAGGAGGTCATGGAAAACAGTGTCAAATGCCTTAGAGAGGTCAAGGAAGAGGGAAGACACAAGTTTGTTGTTATCGAGAGAAGTGGAGATTGAGTCAGTGAAGGACAGTAGTGCAGTGGTAGTGCTATGAGCATAGAGCGCAAAAGCCATGTTGGGTAGGGGTGAGGGGATTTTCTTGAATGAGATGTGCAATGAGCTGTTTGTGAATATACTTTTCAAGGATCTTTTAGATTGGGATAGCGATAGGCCTGAAATTAGAGGGGTCAGTGGAGTTACCACCTTTATGCAGAGGTATAATATAGGACTTTTTCCATATTTGAGAGACAAGGTTTTCCTGAATTGACTGACTAATAAGTATGGAGACTGGATAGGAAATGGAGTGGGCTGCTAGTTTGAGGTATAAGGGTGGCAGGTTATCAGCTGAAGGAGGAGCAGGATTTAAGTTTACAGAGTAGAGACCTGATCACAGCTGTGGGGATAGGTGTAATTGAAAAGATGGCTTGGTGGGAGGTAGTGGGAGGGATATCTTTATCAACATTTGTGTTAGGTTTGACTAGTTTCTGTACAGAGTCTATAAAGAAGAAGTCGAGTAATGTAGCAGTTTGTAGAGGGGAGCTGTTTTGGGAGGGGAAGGATTGCCTGGGTTTAAGGGTTTATGGTATTCCAGAACCTTTTGGAGTTAGTGTGGGGGCTTTTTTTTTTTTGAGGATTAAGGTAGAAAATGTTCTTATCAAGGAAGATTTGTTTTTTTTGTGGTGTTTTGAAGTTCTCTATAGTGGTGGAGGCTGGATGGGGTTTTAAGTCATTTCCAGGTTTTCCATGCATTGTCTCTTTTCTGCATGAGGGAGAGAGCCTCTTTAGTTATCCATGGGGCAAAGTTGGTTTTAACCTGAACTGGTCTAGTAGGGGGCTAGGAGTTATGAGTGTTAAGGAAGACGCTTTTAAATTGGAGAACCTATAAAAATAAACACAAAACTTAACTAAAGAAGTGAGCTGCATGCATATACTTCACTTTAAAGATAACAAATCTGCTACTTGGCTACAGTAAAAGATTTTACAGTCACACAGTGAGACAGTCACACACTCGCAGTGATCCAAATGGTACACTGAATATCTGCAATTAGAAATCCAATTAGGTCAGTTTGAACTTTCACAGTAATATGCAAAACTTACGGTTGAGGCCAATATCATGGTAAGTTAAAATGACTGGTCTGTTCCCCTTAGGGGATCCTCGCATTGTGACATGAAGAACACCATGTGGAGTTTCGATATCATGCTCCTTAAAAAAAAAAAAAAAAAAAAAAAAAAAAGTCAAATGCATCACTACAACACTCATGCTGCAAGTACAATCAATATTAAAATGTTTACAGGTAGAGCATAAGAGACAAGAATAATTATAGCCCTGAATGCTCAAGCCAGTAAAAGATGTCACATCAATGTCCCCCTCTACTATGCAAGGAAACTGACCACAAGTAAAGTATAGTTAAGTAAACTTACCATAAAGGATGTTTGAATCGTCACTGCTGCAGCAGCCTATGCTATATGGGTTATATCCTACCAAAGATTTAACAGCCAGTCAGCTTCCAAAATTTCAGGGCACCTTCCATGTGCCCAAACAGGTTTGGGTGACAAGCCCTTCAGAGCTTTCATGCCAACAAAGAGGGAGGCTGAGCCCTGAGAGGACAATGCTAGGAATAAAAATACCTCTGTTCACACCCTGGCAAAGCATACTCAAACTATGGGGGATGGAAGGAGGGAGGAAGCAGGTACTGCAGCAGTGGTCATTCAAACATCTACTACTACGGGTACGTTTCCTTACACAACTACACAATGTTTCGTCATATTGAAGAGTGCTGCAGAAGTACAAGCTATATGGGTAGATTACCCTAGCTTACAACACTTGGACCCTTCCCCTTCCACCTCCCAAAAACCCCTGGAGAATGGTCCTATAAAAAACTGATCTCAAACTAGAGAAGGAATCAAGCTCCTAGTGCTTTATAAATGTACAGAGGACCAAGTTGCTGCTTCTAAAATATTTCAAGAATCCAACCCTTTCCAAAAAGCCACAAAATAAAGCCTAAGACCCTAAGTAAGCCTCAACCATGGTTGGAACAGTTTTGTTGTGGCAAGAACAAAAAGGCAATAACCTGAGACAACCATTTGGAAATACTCTGTTTTGACACAGGTTATCCAAGTCTTACCTTCACAAGAAATGAACGTATCCAAAGATCTTAAGGATTTTGTTCCATCAAGATAGTATCAGAGTTCCCTGCAGACATTGAATGTTTGGAGTATTGTTTCTCCCTAATTTTTGGGTTCAGAAAAGAAAACCGGAAGCTTGACAGCTTAAAGCAAACTGATACCACTTTAGGCATAAAAGGATTAGTTGTCAAAATCCTGTCTCTGTGGAAAATGGGATATGGTTGACTCACTACAAGGGCTTGCCACTCAGATTCTCTTCTTGCAGAGCAATCAGTAAAACAGTTTTTCAAATTAAGAACCTCAAGTCAGCCTGATGAGCTGGTTCAAATGGCACAGGTGTTAGTTCTCTAGCACTCAGGTCATTGGATCACAATTCCCTATAAGACTCATAGTCCATGCAGGAGTAAATGACCTGAGACGCACCTCCCTAAACTACATGAAGAGAGACATAATAGAGCTCTCGGAATGTGTGTCTCAAGCTGGTATGATCCTAGCTTTGAGCAGTATTTTACCTTCTCCAGTTCTTGGCTTAGTTTCTGGTGTCATTTTAACGGGGTGCAATATTTGCCAGCATGGAAGAAGATGGTTAACAGACCATGCTGCTTTGTCAGGAATGGCCTGAACCTCTTCCCTCTAGGCCTTCGAATAATAACTAAAACAATGTCTTCCCCCATAGAGCCTTTTTTAGGCAATGCCAAACTGAAAAGCACTTCTGACATAGTAAATCAAAACCAAGAAAGTCTAAAGGTATTACTGCTTAATGCTAGTAGCCTAAACAAAAAACTCCACTCCCTGGAAGCTCTCTTTACCCTAGAGAATGCTGATGTCTGTGCGGTCTCTGAGACATGGTTTAAAGCCATGGACAGCACACCAACAGTGCAGAGTTATAATGTCTTCCACACAATTAGACCAGCTACTTCACAGGTAGGGACTACAGGTGGAGGTGTCACTATTTACATCAAAAAATAAATATATTTCAAGGCTGGTCAAACAGGACAACGCACTTGAGCTGCTCCATGTTCAAATCACCGTAGGTAAAATCCAATACCACTTCCTTGCAAGCTATAGGTCCCCCTCTATGACCCAGGAAACCCATACTATGTATTTAAACTTATTAGAAACACTAACCATCCAACCCAATACCATATTCATGGTTGACTTTAATTACCCCACTATTAACTGGGAATCTTATACAACAAACTTACAAGCACAGAGATGCCTGGATTTTGTAAACACAAACTCCCTGGATCAGATAGTCAATACACCAACCAGGGATGCAACCATACTAGATCTGGTCCTCACCAATATGGGAGAGAGCTGCACACTCCCTACTGTAATGCCTTTCCTGGGAAGGTCAGACCACAAAATTGTGTCTTTTGAAGTAAAAATAAAACCTGGACCTCCAGCTAAACTGGGAATATTCAGGAACTATTCTAAGGCTAACCTCCTGCTGTTAAGTGAGAACCTGGCAAAATGTCAAGCCCCTATAAATCCAGAGAACACTTCTGCTTATGCAGAACTGTTCACAGAAACCCTACACAAGCATGTTAATAAGCTGCATAGAGGCAGCTGTACAAACCAGGAAGAAGTACAGAACTAACTCAAAAAACAAGCCACCCTGGTGGAATCACAAAATCAATCAGATGTACAACAGGAGGAAGACAATCATGGCAAAAATTAGGAGGTGCAGCACCCAAAAGGATAAAAGCACTCTTATTAAACTAAACAAACAACTCAGAGGACAAATAAAAAGTCTACCAAAGCCAAATTTGAGGGAAGTTTGGCCTACCAGGTCAAGGACAACCACAAAGCATTACTTAGCCATGTCCACAACCTCAATGCCAATACACAATTGTGTGCACAGCTCATTGTAAATGGAGCCACCTATATTGAGACAGAAGATATAGCAAGCCTCCTGGCTGATAAATTCAGCTCCAACTTTTACTCCTCTCTCCCCTTTAACCTTCCCTCAGGAAATATCATCAAATATAACTCCCCTTACTATCACTAGGGAACAGGTCCTTAATGTGCTCTAAGACCACAAACACTGCATCAATGGGCCCAGACAATATTCCAGGATGCCTTCTAAATAGCATGAAACAACCTATCAGAGCCTCTGAAATTACTATTTAACTGTAGCCTCCAAACAAGCTTCGTGCCTTGTGCCTCACAAAATTAAGATCCCAAGGAGGATCCACTGTTTTTTGGAGGTCATACGAAACGTCTTTTAAAAACATTATCACATAATAATGCACCAAGAGAGGAAGATCCATGGGTAGACATTCTGAAATGGCTGACAAATGAACCTTGATAGAGGAGTAAGAAAGGCCACAGGATAGTAACTCACAAATCTTGTAAGATCAGAGAAGTACTAACCCTGAATGGGTGCTGGTTATGTTGCTGACACCAGCTACAAAGTTTTACATTTGCTAATATATGACTTTCTAATAGCAGGTTTTCCAACCTCCATCAGTTCCTGATGTACTTCCTCAGTACAACAGGGGCCTAAAGGGAATTAAGACCCTATTACCTAGACAGCCAGTTAAGCCAATTAGAACTGGGATGCATAAAACATCCCTGTTCTAATGTGAACAGATCCACTCTGTGAGGGAGGTCGTGGTAAACTGCCCCTGGCCGCTTACAAAATAAGTGAAAATTTACAGTTGTGCAGCTTCCCATAACCGTAGATGTCCTACTGATCACTGTTGCAATATTATTAAAATATGGGTTTTAGTCTGTGGACATCTGTCCAGAGGTACCAAAGTTTTAACTTCCTAAGGGCACATATCCAACATTGGACCTCAGCTCGTATGCAGAGTATATAAGTGGACATATGCATGAATGAGCGTCTCAGACTATTCCCCAACTGATGGCCTGAAGACTACCGAGAGGGGAAACTGGTCAGCTAAGAGGGGTGTTTGACAGGTAAAATCCCCCAATGGCAGCTTAAACTGAGAGGAAGAGTTATCTGTATACTATCTTGCAGCAGAGGCAAAGAACAGGGGAAGAAATACTGTAACAGGGACCAGTAGGACTTATGTTAAGTTCTTACATAACTGTAGACTGAAATTACTGCTGCAGTATTAACATATGGATGATTCCAGAGCTGAAGGTAGAGTACAGGGAGGTTGGCTAATGGGAGGATGAATTGTCCAGGGGACCAAACGGGACAGATCAGGCAACCCTGGATCTGGAAAAAGCATCAGTCTTGTAGTGTTTGGTGAAAGTGTGCACAGAAAACCAGATGGCAGCTTACAATATAGACCTGGCATCATTGTGGAAAGCCCTAGAAAAGGCTACTGCCAGAATATAATGGAATTTTGGGAAGGAAGGCAATGATTTACCATACTGTATGTAGCAGAAAGAGATGACCTTCGATATCCAGGATGCAGTAGTTTGCTTAGTGATGGGCTGGCCCAGTTTGGAATCCATGACCTTAGATATCCAGGATGCAGTAGTTTGCTTAGTGATGGGCTGGCCCAGTTTGGAATCCATGAATGAAAACAAACAATTGGTCAGGTTTTCTGACAGTTTTGTCCAAATAGAACTTCAGCTATCTGTGAATGTCTGCAGTGGAGAATTCTTTACCACATATGAGGACTGGGAGAAAAGGTGGGCAGGTGGATTGAAGGGACATGTCATTCATCATCTTAGGCATAAATGAAAGATTGGCCTCGAGAGTCACTCAATCCCTGTGGAAAATGAGAAAGGGTGGAACAGCTATAAATGCCTAGAGTTCAGACATACTGCAGGTAGAGGTAAGAGCCAGCAGAAGGCTAGTCTTTAGGTGCAGAATTTGTGTGGCAGGTGCTGCTGGCTTGAAAGTGGTCAAATTAAGTTTTTCCTAGTACAAAGCGGAGATCCCATGAAGGGAAATACATTTCCTTGGCAGTTTAAGATGCAAGACTCTAAGCTTGACCTCTGTTCTGAACATGACAGACTGGTCAGAGGCAGGCAGGCATTGATGGCAGACAAATGGGCTTTAATGGAAGAGTACATCAGATCAGAATACAGTAGTCTGAACAGATGTCTAGTGTTGGCTGAATTTTGTTATTTGCTAGTAATTACAGGTGTGGGGGTAGCCACATTCTTTGATTTCCTGTCCTTGCATATTTACCTGGTGCATGTGAAATAATTCCTGCTTTAAAACCTCAGCTTTGGCCAGCTAAGAACTTGGTTATATTCAACTGGACGTATAAGAGAATTTAAGTACCTTTATCTGCACTTTTTTTTTAAAAAATACAGTATTTAATTTGATTTAAACTGTGTATGAAGGAGTGTTGAAGGAATATTTAACTGAAGTTATTCTGCTCTTCAGTTATTCCCACCCACCCTGTTAATCTTAGTGGCATTGAAACTGCCCGCCCCTCAGCCTGCCTCTGGGCCCATCTCATTTGCTCACTCAACTGAGTGCAGTGAGATCATATTCTGATTTCAGGCACTCCTACTGTGTACAAAGAGAGCATCTGGGAAATAGAAAAAAAAAATTAAGCTTATTTCCTGCCTTTCTTGTTAAGTGGTATAGACTATTTGTAGGCTTCTGAGCCCCCAAGCCCTTCTGTGTTTGATGGAAGCCTTCTAGCTTGTTTTTTTTCTTATAACTAGCCAATTTTCTAGTTTCAGCACTCAAATCTGTTTCTTTGATCTCAGCACTTGTTCAGAAAAAAAAAATTCATCTGCTTTTACTGTACTTGTGTTTCTACCTACTTCATTTTACTTTTGCATCATCTTAAAAATACTCAATTGTATTTATTACTGCTTGGTGTAACTCATTCTAAGCCTTTTGGTTTAAACACTTGGGCTTCGGACCAGTTAGTTGTTTTGCACTGAGAGGGTTTGTGGTCTGCACTGTTGTGGCAGAACAGGTAGCTTACATCCTTCTAGGTTGAGAACTGCTGATTGAGGGCTCAGTGTCTGTTATTCTAAAAGTGTATTAATTCTGGTTTAAGCACTTGGGCTTTCAAGCCAGTTATTTTACATTAAGAGGGTTCGTGGTCTGCACTCTTGTGGGAGGAGAGGCTTGACTCTGCCCTTCTGAGCTGGGAATTTCTGGTTAAAGGCTTATAGTGCATGCATATCTGAACTGTTTCTTACTGAAGTTGGTGCGCCTTGTTTGCTGTGGCATAGACTGGATTCGGGCCTGCTGGATCTAGCTTTGTTTGTGTAACTTGAGCACTAATCCAGACATTCTCTAAAGTATTCAATGGTATTTATTACTGCTTGGTTGTAACTTGATTAAAGTGCAGCTATCATTCAAGTCTTTTGGATTAAGCACTTGGGCTTCAGACCAGTTGTTTTACATTAGGAAGGTTTGTGGCAAGCACTGTGGTGGCAGGACAGGTAGCTTTCATCCTTCTAAGTTGGGAACTGCTGATTGAGAGCCCAGTGTCCATGTGTATTAGTTCTGGTTTAGGCACTTGGGCTTCAGGCCAGTTATTTTACATTAAGAAGGTTCGTGGTCTGCACTCTTGTGGGAGAAGAGGCTGGACTCTGCCCTTCTGAGCTGGGAATTTCTGGTTAAAGGTTTATAGTGCCTGAATATTTGAACTGTATCTTACTGAAATTGGTACACCTTGTTTGCTCTAGCATAGACTAGATCCAGGCCTGCTGAATCTAGCTTTGTTTATATGCTTGTTGTTTGTTTGCTTGTTATTTCCCTGGAAGCTAATTCCACCTAATACGCAACTTCTCAGCGCTTCTGTGGATCACTAGTGATATCTGCATTACTTACTGTACTTATTTCCTTGTTTCACTTGAAAGAAAGTTACTGTTTGTCGTTTTTGCATTTAGTTACTTGTAACACATTGCACTCAAGTTACCTGGCACTTGCTCACTAAAGCAATTATATAAGTCAGCACTAAAAATTAAAAGCACTACACCCTCACTCCCCACTGGCCCTTGTTTTCAATTAAGGATTTCCCAATATTATTCTAGCATGTCCAAAGGTCAGTTGTCAATCTCCTCTCCGGTCCAGCTGGTGAATCTCAATGTTATAACTGCCTCATGTACACAGACAACCCTCTCCTCCTCCCACATAACACAAATACTTGCGAGAGATGCAGCTATTTAGCCAAACTGGAGGCTGAGCTCTCTCAACTCAGGACTGAGAAGACCAGACAGGAGGAGAAGGCAACTACACACACCACAAAACCAGCCTCACATAATGCTACCACTCCACTGAATCAAACACATAAACACACAAAGACATACTCGGAGGCTCTGAGTAAAAATTTACCTAAACAGCAGAGGCCTCCAAAGCAGACACCCAAACAACTACTACCTCAAGACACCCCACAAGCAACACATAAACCACAAAAGCAGTGTGCAAAGCAGTCACAGCCCTTAAGGCCAAATACAACACCAAACATACTTGTCATAGGTGACTCCATAGTCAGACACACTGACGTCCCACTCACCAGGCTGAACAAGGAGAGGGTCACAGCCTCTGCCACATAACACAAGCACTCTGGTCACTTCACGGCAAGTACAAATATGACACAGTCATTGTCCATGCTGGTGTGAACGACCTGAGACGTACCTCCCTGGACTACATGAAAAGAGACATAGAGGAGCTCTCTGATTATGTAGCCCAGGCAGGTATGACCCTAACCCTGAGCAGTATCCTTCCTTCACCAAGAATGATGCCACAATATAGAGACAAGATGATCAGCTTTAACAATTGGCTTAATGTCTGGTGTCATTCAAAGGGGATCCAGTGTCTGTCTGCCTGGGATGACATGCTTGACAAGCCACGCTGCGCAAGGGACGGCTTGCACCTGTCACCCTGGGATTCGGATATTGGCTAAGGCTCTTGCCACCCCATAGTGCCTTTTTAGGCAAGGCTCAAATTCTAAACCTACCACCCTAGAAAACAAAAATGGGAAGAAACTGAGGGTAATGCTGCTCAATGCCAGAAGTCTAAATCTCAAAATGCACGCACTCGAGGCCCTTCTCAGTATGGAGAACATCGATGTCTGTGCTGTAACTGAAACCTGGTTCAAGGCTCCTGAGAGCACCCCGGCACTATTAGGTTTTACCTCATATCATGCGTTCCGGCCCCAAAACCCAGACCACACCACAAAAGGAAGGGGTGTATCCATATTCATAAAGGATACCCACACCTCCAGGTTGGTGGCAACGCACAAAGCTTCGGAAACCATCCAGGTGCAACTAACCATAGGCAAAACTGCTCTACAAATTGTAGCATGCTACAGGCCACCCTCTCAAACTCAGGAACCCCACACAGCCTTCCTGAAGACACTGGAGGGTATAAATGTATCTCCAAACACCATCATATTGGGTGACTTCAACTACCCGAATATAGACTGGGAACATTACTCGAGCCCTAACTTTCTAGCCCAACGGTTCCTGGAGTTCATAAATTCAAATGCCATGGAACAGCTAGTCACTGTTCCCACGAGAGGAGAAAATATACTAGATCTCATTGTCACAAACATGGGGACAAAATGCTCCACACCGAAGTATATCCCTCATTGGTGAGATCTGATCATAAACTAATCTCACTGGAAATCCACATGCCCCCCACCCCAAACAAAAGACCATAGTGAAGAACTTCTCTAAAGCAAACTTCACACTACTCAAGACTGGTGTGGTATCCTTCAAGGCCCCTGAGCCAGTGGAAACCACAACCCAAGCTGCGGAAGCCCTTACAAATGCATTCTATGAACACCTCCAGGACTGCATGGATCAGGCAATCCCAAATAAAACCAAGACTCTTTCCACAAAGGGCAAACGTCCAGTCTGGTGGACCCTAGCCATTAACAAACTTTACAATAAGAGGAGAAAGCTATTACATGATAGAACAAAATCCATAAAAGGGAAGTCACCCCTGATCATTATTAGTAAAAAAATACGAGCACTCATAAAATCAACTAAGGCCACTTTGGAGAGAAAAATTGCCATGGATTCAAAGGACAATCATAAGGCCTTTTTCAGCTATGTTAGGAACCTGGGTGGAAACTCCCAGATATGCTCAGAATTAGTCCAAAATGATACAAAAATCACTGAACCCACAGACATTGCCAACATACTGGCAGACAGGTTCAGTGCAACCTTCACCCCCCCCAACTAAAGGAGAGATAACTATCCCAGCCGAGTGTAGCCTCCCGGACATCTCAAATGCGCAGGTGAAAGCTGCTCTCTCTAAAGCTAAAAACACAGCATCAATGGGACGGATGGTGTCCCCGGCTGTGTGCTACATGAGCTAAATGAGGAATTAAACCCGCACATAAGGCAGCTGTTTAATCTCAGCCTTACCACAGGATACGTGCCCAAGGAGTGGCGTCACGGAAACTGTGGTCCCACTCCACAAAGGCGGCGCCTCACGGACCCTGGTAATTACCGCCCCATAAGCTTAACAAGTCTAGTCTGAAAAGCTATGGAGAGGATCATAATGGAGCTCATAAACAAAGATATAGGGGACTTGCAGACATTGGACCCGACCCAGTTTGGCTTTGTCAAGGGAAGATCATGCCTTTTGAACTTGGTCGACTTCTTGAAACAGTCACCAAGGCCATTGATGAGGAAAGGCAGTCCATACAGCCTACCTTGACCTTGCAAGGCTTTGACACAATACCCCACTCGGGTATTGTAGAAAAACTTACCAGCTTAAATGTAAACCCATATGTCACAAGATGGGTTGCAAACTGGCTTAAGGACAGAACCCACAGGGTTAGAGTTGCTGGCGCTATGTCAGACTCCAAGCCGGTCACAAGTGGTGTCCCACAGAGCTCGGTCCTTGGCCCCCTATTGTTTGGCATCTACTTCTCAGAAGTACAGGCCAACATGGGAGGACTTTGGCTGACAAAGTTTGCAGACGACTGCAAACTGGGCGCCATAGTGGAAAGTGCATCGGACACGGATATCCTTCAGAAGGGACTCACGGAAACAGACAGCTGGTGCCAGAGCCATGGCCTGAAGTTAAACGCCAAAAAATGTATAGTCATACCCTTCGGGAAAAACAAGGTAACCCCAAGCTACCATATAGGTGGCAATCCACTAAGCACAGAAGAGGTTATCAGGGACCTGGGGACCCAGGTTGACAGTGGCCTTTCTTTTGACACTCACGTTGCTAAAGTGGTTAGAAAGACCTTCTACATTGCCCACCTGATCATGAAGGGATTCACATCCAGATCTAGTGAGGTCATTGTTCCCCTGTACTCTTCACTTATCAGACCAATGATCGAGTACAATGCCCCATTCGGGATGCATCTCACCCGACATCTGCAGCAATTGGAGAGACCCCAAAAGTTCCTCACCAAAAGGATAAAGGGACTCCAAAATCTGTCATATGCTGCCAGATTGAAGAAACTCCAGCTATATTCAGTCGCATACCGTCTGCTCAGAGGTGACATGTGCCTGACATACAAGGCCATGTCCAACCCGGAATTAATGGACATGCTCCACCTCACAAAATCCAAATCCACCAAAACCACTAGAACAAGCGACTTAAACCTTAGCACGGATATAAATAGGATGTGCTGGAGGGATAGATTTATCACTCAGAGACTCCCTATGCTGTGGAATAAAATCCCGGTCCATGTGAGGCAGAGCACCTCGCTGACTCTGTTCAAGAGAAATCTAGACCTGTGGATGGGAGATCGTAGGTTTACCCCGGGAATCATCTGTGTCACTGCTGGACAGAGGCACAACAAACTAATGGGCACAGTATTTTTTCATATAAGGGGTGGCGTAAGCCACAAAAATTTGGGCTAGGCTTATAAATGCCTTAGGGCAGATAGCCTAGTATAAACCTATGAACCTATGACAGAGAGGACATCTGGTAAAAGCAGATTCTAGTTATCCTTACTGTATCAAATATAAAATCTTTTACACTTAGCTGTATACGACTTTCTGGTAGTATGTTTTCTGACTTCCTATAAAAATCCTAACCACTTCCTCAAAGGAGAGGCATCATTTAGGGATCAGACCCCTATCATCTGCAGAGTGAAACAGACTAAATATGGATGGAGAAGCAGACCTAGTTTGAGTGACCAGATCCAGTTGCAATGGTATTTTCCAACAGCTTTCCCTGGAAAGGTGGAATAACAGGGGAAACCAATGTGGTCTTGGCCAGAAATGGGCCACAAGTAGAAAGTTTGGAGCTTCCTTTTGGGCTTTTAGAAGGATTTTTGGAATCCATGGCTGAGAAAAGGCATACAGGAACCTCCCTGACCACTGGAAGGAGGAGTCTGTCTCCTAAGCTGAGGGAGAAGGGGGTCCTGGAACAGAACAGATGAAGCTGGTGGCTTACTTGTGAAGCAAAAAGATTTATTTGTGATGTTCCCCACTGTTTCCTGATTGTCTTGAAAGCCTGTCTAGTCAGGGTCCACTCATGAAGTTGAATCTGCTTAAGGAGTATGCCAGTACATTCTCGTATGAGGGAATATATGCAGTTAGTCAAGCCCATTTATGTGGCTAGATGCCATGCCTCGTGTGTTAGCCTGCACAATGGGCAAGACCTTGGTCCCCTTAACTCTGTTGTGGTCAGTTTACACTGAGTGTGCCTGATTTCTATACATGGGAAAAGATTTGCTGTGCTTGCAGCAGGGCTCTCTTTCAAGCTGATGTGTTCTTTCAGGAGAAAAGGCCATTTCCCCTGCACTTTATGGGATCCTGTCCAAGCCTCTCTCAACACTCTGTCTAAGACATCTGTGTGAAGAACTTGGTTGGGTGGGGCTGGTGTGAAAGGAAGACCCAGGTCATGTATGACCTGCTTCTCCCAGAGAAGTTCCTTTTTGTGGAAAGGTAAGAGGGTTCAGGCCATCTTGGGGGGAATGTTGGGACCACACTGATTTTAGGTACTACTGAATTTTCTGCATATGTAGTCTGGCCACAGGAAACATTGGAAAGGCAGCTGCCATGAAGCCCAAGGCCCTAAGTATTCCCTTGCTGTCCAGTGAGACACTGAGTAGAGGTTCTGGAAAAAGATGGTCAGACTGAACCTTTTTCCCAAGGAAGAAAGGCAAACATTATGATGCGTCTAGTCTGCAACCCAGAAAAACTAGGTCTTGAGTAGGTGTGAGATCAGATTTTCTGGATGAATTAGAGGTGTACCGTGTGCTGTACATGATTGAGGAGGCTGCCTATGGAGAGAATTTGGCTCAGTAACTGGTTCAGATAAGGGGATGTTTGAATTCCCTGTGTGCGGCAGTGAGCCACCATTGGAGATAGTCACTTTGTAAACACTACTGGTGCTAAAAAGCAAAGCATTAAACTGAAAATGTGATGAGTCAGAGAAAAATCTGAGGAATTTCCTGAAAGAGTAAAATGGGCATGAGAAGGTAAGTAACCTTTATATCTAGGGACACCAGAAAGGCTTGAGGGAGAGCGAAAGGCAGTGTAAGAATTTTGAAAGTGATTACCTTTATGAAATTGTTCAGACTAGAGAGATCCAAAAAGGGTCTCCATTGTCCTTCCTTCCTTGGCACCAGAAATATTCTTGAACAGAAACCTTTTTTCTATTAAGGCACCCTTTCTACAATGCTCTGGCTCTAGTAGTCCTGAACAGGAGTGAGCAAAGGAAGCCGGTTTAGTGCTGGATGAGGCAGGACCTTTAGAGGGGGAATGCTTTCCCCAAAACATGGCAGTTTTCTCGGATAGTCAGAACCCAAAGGGGACAGACAGAGAAAGCCTTTTGGAAAGAGTGGAGAGGAGGGGGGAGTAGTTGGGAAGGTACTCAAAGGTTTTTGCTTCAAAAGGGAGGCTTCCCCGAAGGAGATTCCCTATGTGGTTTGTCTGGAAATCTTTTTCTTGTTTTTCTTTTGTTAAGAGGGACCCTATGTCCACTCGCAAAGTGGATTTGGCTGGTTAGTTTCTTTGGCATTTAAGGACAGTAGAAAGCAAAGTTTGCCATAGTCTTTCATATTCTTAACTTGCTCTTGTAGAGCTTTGAAGAGTTTGGTGGCATTTCGCCCAAATGATATCTTTTTCTAGGGGCAAGCCTGTGGCAACAGCCCTGGAAGGCAGCATCCACAGCATCACAACTGCACTTGATGGTGTAAATGGCAACTTGAGCAGGTTGAGACCGTAATGTCTGCATTAGTTGCTTAGAAACTGCTGACTGTAGGTAAAACATGACCTTGTGCAAAAGACTGTAGGACAGAAAGCAAATATTTTG
This sequence comes from Protopterus annectens, assembly GCF_019279795.1. NCBI lineage: Eukaryota > Metazoa > Chordata > Ceratodontiformes > Protopteridae > Protopterus > Protopterus annectens. The sequence goes on from NC_056746.1 coordinate 1,145,102,609, forward strand.
TCATTTCTGTCTGGTAGAGAATAGCTCCGAATGAAAGGGTGGAAGAGATGTTAACCTTTCCCCACCTATCCATAGCTCTACTTTCCTTGTCTGTGGGTAGAGTATTAGCACTGGGGAGAAGCCTGGATGGCTTATTGGAGAAAAGACTGCACCAGGTCAGCCACAGGGATTTTATGCAGGTATTTACATTCATCAGGCAGCTTACTGAATCAGTCTGGTCTTTTAGGTGCTGGTATGCAAGAATCAGGATATGAAAAAGTTGACTGAAAGGTGTCCTGGTATGCATCTAGTACTGGAGGGACTTGGGAAGGAGCTGGTGTGTCCACTTCCAGAAGGCTCTATGCTCTCTTGAACAGGTATCTGATTTAATTCGCATTCAAAATGCCTCCACACATTTTGATCAGTTTCTCCAAAAGAGGCCACCTCAACAGAGGAAAGGAAGTCCCCTTCATCCAAAGAAAGGGTTCTGGGGAAGGCATTTGTGAGGAATAGTCAAGAAACAATCAGAATCTGTATCCTGTTCCACCTCAGAGGAGGACTACTCTTGAATGTGTGTCTTTGTGGTGTGGGCTGTGGTAGCTGGGCCACAAAAGCAGTAGAAAGCATCAGGACCATGACAGCTTTACATTAGCAACCACAAAAAAAAAAAATTAGTTTGAATCCACAAAACAGCCAGCAAAAATACAAAATTTTAATATGTCTTAGCGCCTCGGCAAAGCCTTCAAAGCTTTAAATTAGCCCTGGGAGAGATCAATGCAGTCTTTTTCCTTGGAAGTAGTAAGGGAGGTCACATGCTTAGTTTTCTGCTTCTTCTTTTTAGGTGTGACATCCATCTGAATGAGTCCTGGAGGTTCAGAACCTTGGAGAACTTCAATGAGAGTGCCTGGAACTTCTTTCTATTTGGACTGTGTGGTTCCTTAAAAAAAAGCACGTCAAACAGCCTGCAAGGCCTCAGGAGCCATACTAGCCTCTGACAGGGTCTCTGCAGCAGGCAACTGAGAGGGTACCTGATGAACTGTGGTTCTGCAACCTCAGTGGTTGTGAACGACAAATGTCAGACTGCAAATCATCTTGGGGTCTTTTGATTTTCTTCTTTGGAGGAAGCGCAACTTCAGATGTTGGGGATTGTGCCATTTTAGCTTGTGCCAGGCATTTTAGACAGAGTTTCAAGGAACATGTTAAGGGAGAAAGGCCTTGACCCAAGGGTTTTAAGAACAAATGATTGGCAGATATACAGCAACCTTTGTAGTAATGTTCCAGGCCTAAATAAAAAAAGGCACTTAAGTGTGCAAGTCCTTGCATGGAATCTGTGCAAGAGACTCACACACTCCTCCTAGCCAGCATGTAATGAAACATTCTGCACAGTTTAAAAAAGAAAGGTTCCCAACAAGGCACTGAGAAAAGAAAAAAATGAAGCAACGGTACCAACAACACAACACAGATCAGTCTAACAGATGCAAAACCAATGTTTGGGCTGGCGGCAAAAATTGTCTGAGGTACTCATGCACATGTCCACCTGTATACCCGGATGCACGAGCTGAAGTCACAGTACAGCTTTGGTACACCAGCCAGATGTCAGCTGATGAAAACTTGTATGTTAAGAATACAACAGTGATTTCCATCAGGACATCCACTGTTGCCTCGGCTAGAAAGAAATCACCACAGTGATATTGGGGGATTCCTTCTGAATCTTCAGAAGTATCCCATGTATCAGTGGAAAGGGTGGAAAAACATACAGGGACATTCCTGCACAAGGAAAGGAAAAGGCATCCGTCTTTCAGGCCTTCTTGCATGGGGTCCTGAAGCAGAATTTTACCAGCTGACTGTCCAGAGGCAAAGAGATCTACCTGAACTCCCACAGATGGACCTAATCTTGAAGACCACCTGATCTAGTTTCCATTTGTGAGGGCCTGCCTTTATCAACCTCTGAGAGGAGGACTTTAATGCTCTCTCCAAGGCCAAGAGCACTGCATCAATTGGCTCAGACAATACCCCAAGATACCGTCCAAATAGACCTATCAGGCCCTCTGGAATTGCTTTTTAACTACAGCTGCCAAACCGGCTTTGTGTCTCACAAATGGAGAACAGTAATCCCACTGCACAAAGGTGGGTCATCTACAAATCCTGGAAACTACAAACCCACAAGTCTCAAGTCTTGTAAGCACAGCCATGGAAAGAATTATCATGGAAATGATCAATAATGGTACAGTAAACCTCCAGACACTGGATCCAACCCAGTTTGGTATCAGCAAGAGTAGGTCATGACTACTCAACCTGTTGGACAAATGAGAAGGTCAACAAAGAAATGGAGGAGGGCAAAATGGTTCACACTTCCTACCTTGACCTGGCATGTAACACAAATACTAAACTCTGACACTGTTAGTAAACTCAAGAGGTTCAGTAAAAACCTATGTCACCCAGTGGGTAGCCAACTGGCTGACAGACAAGACCCGGGAAGTTAGAATTGGGAGTCCAACTCTACAAAGAAGCCAGTCAAAAGTAGAGTCCCTCATGGATTGGGCCTTACCTTTTTCGCATTTACTTCATTGAAGCCAAGGCCAATCTCAATGGTCTCTAGCTAGCTAAATTTGCAGATGATTGCAAATTAGGAGCCGTTATTGAATCCCACCCCAACAAATTCTCCAGAAAGGGCTGACACACACACAACTGGTGTCAGAGCCATAGACTAACACTACATGCTAAGAAATGCATAATAGTATAAAGTCATCCACCCCTGGTAACTATCATATTGACAACACACCCCTTAGAGTTGACCCAGTAATCAGGGACTTCGACACACAGACCGTGATCTAGCCTTTGACCAGATGTCTACAGCAGTGAGGAAGTTAGTTATTCTATGTTGCGCAACTTATAAACCAAAGGTATGGCATCTAGGCCCAAGGAAGTCAATGTTCCACTGTATTCATCATTCACTGGACCCATCATTGATTACAATGCCTCTTTGGTAAGTATCTAACCAGGCATACCCAACAATTGGAATGGCCACAGAGGTTTCTTACTAAAAGAATACAGGGTGTAAGTAACCTGTCCTGTGCAAACTGCCTCAAGGCCCAATCCCTGTACTCCGTCTCCTACAGGCTGTTGAGTGGAGATCTATGCCTGGCATACAGGGCATTGTCAGACCCCCACTCTGATGGACCTCCTGCATGTCCACAAAACAAACAGCACCAAAATTACCCATTCTAAAGACTTAAACCTTGCCTGTGATATAAGCAAGACCCGCTGGAGAGACAGCTATGGATCCCAGAGACTACCCAATCTCTGGAACAGGCTCCACCATTCATGTGAAGCAGAATTCCTCCCTAACCCAATTAAACTGTAACTTAGAAAACTGGATGGGGAACAGGAAATTTGTCACTGGTTCGGCATCTATGCCTCTAATGCAAACAGGTAACCTACAAACGGTTCATCTCTCAGGCCCATCCTTACACTTATCAAGGGTATCAGAACTTGTCAGATTTGGGATGCTAGGCTTAAAAAGGCCACTGTGGTCATTAGCCTAGTAAACACCTATGAACAGATGTAGAATGTCTGTAGAATGAGACTGTGCTGTGAAGCAATATCCCAAGCTAACATGGCTAGTCTGCATATAGTTAAGACCTGGTTCTCCCTTGCTTGTTGATATACCACATGACTGCAGTACTGTCTGTAACAAGTTGACAAGGTCCAAGAACCAAAGATATGTCACAGCGGAGTGTCTTGATCAGGGCAAGCATCTGATATTTATGTGCTTACGTCTGTCCTTGATGTCCCACACACCCTGTACTTTTATCCCTCCTGAAACTGTTCCACAAGCAAAGTCAGAGGCATCTGCGGTGACATGACAGGTTTGGAACAGGGAGGGAGAACTTGAGACCTGGATTTAAGGATATCACCCGTTGTCACCAAATGATTTATTTTTTTGACAACCCCCAGCACTGAGAATTGAAAGATAAATGGTGATGGAACTAGAGAAACTTCAGACACCATTGTATCTTTCTCACACGGAGTCTGGCCAGGGATATCATGAGATCCACAGTAGCCATGAGACCCAAAATCCTACATTAACAGTTTGGCAAAAAATGCTTACACTAATGCACTGGCCTCTAGAGTGACATGCACACCTCTTCTCACCATATTAAATGTTAATGCTGTAACTACAGCATGACTAAATTACCCTTCTGTGATTCAAAAGTTTTTTTTTTTTAATTATAATTTAAAGTGTCTTTAAAAAAAAAAAAAAAAAAAACAAACAAAAAAAAAACTAAGCATTCACATGCACAAGGATGCATACAAACACTTTATATAGAAATAAAACTGTTGCCACTTTAAACACGATCTTTAAACACTTGAATGATAGCAGCAAGTCTGAGCAGTCCCCTTCAATGGTAGGCTCCACACAGTGAGGTACACTGGTAAGAATACATAAACCCATAAGCTTATAAGCCACTGGGCACAAACTTTCCATCCATCCATCCTCAACCCCCCCCCCCCCATTTAGCACATGGGGTGGAGGTGTCACTTCAGTGGTGGCAATCATCTCAAGCCAAGGTTCATACCGCTTTGTGGCTAGCCCTGCCACTGTAGTTCATCTGTATCACTCACTTGCACCTATGGCCAATTTGGAGTATCCAATCCACCTACTGCATGACTTTGGAATATGGGAGGAAACCTGAGCACCCAGAAAAAAACGATGCAACAGCAGGGAGGACATGCAGACTTCACACAGAAGGCACCCCAGCAGAGAATCGAACCGGAGCACCTCTTGCTGTGAGGTGACAACGCTAAACGTTGCACCACTAGGCACAGTTTCAAAACAGAATAAAAATGATCTCTTAAAAGAAGTTTTAATTTATGCATAGCTATTGCATACACTTATAAATGAACAGCATGTTGAAACAATACAGAAGAAAAAAAATCAGGAAAACTAAAGTTTTAAAAGAAATTAAATTATAAAATAAGGAATAGAAGACATTTTACCTCTTTACATTTCAATTATTTTATCTTCAGTTATTTCCAATCCATTTACTTCTCTGTTTTCAACATTTTTGTTTCTCTAACAATACCAGCATTTAACTATATGCTTATTAGCATATCCCTGGAGTAAAGGGAGCTACTTTGAATGTTTGACCCCTACACACTCCCCAATTTCCCATACTAGCCAACTTAAACCCATTTGTGTATATCCTCTACAGTCATGGGAGCCAATGATCTATTTTTTTTTTTTTTTTTTGAAAACTGCTCATCCTTAAGAGGTACAATTCTTGTAGGGAAACCAGAAGTCTTGATCAAATCTCCTATACAAAAACACTCAGTGAACTGCTTTTTTAAACTGCTCCAGCGTACAGCAATCCCAAAATACATGGTGTCAGCAGCCAAGGTTTTCCCATTCACATCTTCAACAAGTACTCAAAACTCAAGGGAACACAGCAATTCTATTTCCCTGGAGTACAGAAACTGCAGAAGAGGCATTTCCATCCAAACACTTGAAATTTTCTAGAAAAGGATGCATAGCATAAAATTCTACACACCTGCTGCCAAATCTTGACAGTCATTGCTGGAATTCAAGCAAGTTAGACCTTTCCTCCCTTAACTTATTCTTAATGTAAAACATTGCATTTTGCAATTGACTGTCAAATTCAGGACATTACTACCATCCCCATTCCTCTTGCCTATTTGCAGGCAAATACACAGACCACTCTGGTTCGGAGAGAGTTAGAGATAAAACCACCCAACACTACAATATATTTACTATTCACCCATCACATTTATTTGAAAATCTAGTAACCAGGTAAGTAGACTGATCATATGACCCTTTTCAGCGATGACCTGGGCTCTAGAGGAGTTGTGTACATTATATGAAAAAACAAATAGTGATAATACATAAGTCGCCTCACAGTAAGACGTTGTCCTGTTCGATTCTCAGCTACAGCGTCTTCTGTGTGGAGACATGTCTGAATGGGCATACCTTTGTTGAAGGTTGTGCATCAGGGCCGGCAACTCGGCACGTAAAAATCTACTGCCAATCCTTAGCGGACCAGAGTTCCACTGTGGCGACCCCTAACCGGGAAAAGCCAAAAGACACAACAACAACAACAAAAGTTAACAAAAATGCAAATCAAAAAGTAAAGATAACTAGAACTGGGAAAGCAAGAAACAAATATTAACATTTCAAGCAATGTGCAATTAATTATTCACAATACTTTATAGTACACTGGGAATGCACAAGCCAGGATAAATGAGGAGGGTTATGTCAGGAAGGGCATCCGGTGTAAAACCTCTGCCAAATGACATATGCGGACAACAATACAGATTTCCATGCCAGGTCAGTTGAGGCCCGGGTTAACAATAACCGCCACCAGTACTGTTAAGCCAACAGGGTGCTGGTGGAAACTGGGCTACTGTTGGCCGAAGGAGAAGAAGAAGAGGGGGAAGACATACCCAAAGGCAGGAAGATAGGAGGAAGGTTAGGAGTGTGGTAGTGAAGGTAGGAACTTTGAAAGTTGGCAGTATGACTGGTTTAGGGAGAGAGCTAGCCGATATGATGGAGAGAACGAAGGTTGATATATTGTGCATGGAAGAGACCAGATGGAACAGGAGTAAGGCCAGGTGTATAGGAGGTGGGTTCAAATTATTCTATCATGGTGTGGATGGCAGGAGTAATGGGGTATGGGTTGTCCTGAAGGAACAGTACACCTCGAGTGTTTTGGAGGTGAAAAGAGTGTCGGATAGAGTGATGTTTATGAAGCTGGAAATTGATGGTGTAATGATGAATGTTGTTAGTGCATACGCTCCGCACTTTGGGTGTACGATGGATGAGAAAGAAAAATTTTGGAGTGAGTTGGATGAAGTGGTGATGTGTGTACTCAAGGGTGAGAGACTGGTGATTGGAGCAGATTTCAATGGGCATGTTGGTGAAGGGAACACAGGGGATGAGGAAATGATGGGTAGGTATGGTGTTAAGGAGAGGAATGCAGAAGGTCAGATGATAGTGGATTTTACGAAAAGGATGGACATGGCTGTGGTGAATACATATTTTAAGAAGAGGGAGGAGAATAGGGTGACGTACAAGAGTGGAGTAAGATACACAAAGGTGGATTATATCCTATGCAGGAGGGCCAGTCTGAAGGAGATTGGAGACTGTAAAGCAGTGACAAGGGAAATTGTAGTTAGCCAGCATAGAATGGTGGTCTGTAGGATAGCGTTGGTGAACAAGAAGAGGAGGCGTGAGAGAGCAGTGCCAAGGATTAAATTGAAGTTGAAAAAGGGCGATTGTGAGGTGGAGTTCAGGGAAGAGTTAAGACAGGCACTGGGGGGTAGTGAAGAGTTACTGAACAGCTGGGTAACTACAGCAGAACTGGTGGAATGAGGAAGTACGGGAGAGTATACAGAGGAAGAGGTTGGTGAAGAAGTGGGATTGTCAAAGAGATGAAGAAAGTAGACAGGAGTATAAGAAGATGAGGTGCATGGCAAAAAGAGATGTGGCGAAGGATAAAGCATATGGAGAGTTGTATGAAAGGTTGGACACTAAAGAGGGAGAAAAGGACCTGTACCGATTGGCTAGACAGAGGGACCGAGCTGGGAAAGATGTGCAGTAGATAAGGGTGATAAAGGATAATGAGGGAAACGTACTCGCAAGTGAGGAGAGTGTGTTGAGCAGATGGAAAGAGTACTTTGAGGGGCTGATGAATGAAGAGAGAGAGAGAGAGAGAGAGAGAGGTTGGATGATGTGGAGATGGTGAATCAGGAAGTGAAACAGATTAGTAAGGAGGAGGTAAGGACAGCTATGAAGAGAATGAAGAATGGAAAGGCTGTTGGCCCAGATGACATACCAGTGGAAGCATGGAGGTGCTTAGGAGAAATGGCAGTAAAGTTTTTAACCAGATTGTTTAATGAAATCTTGGAAAGTCAGAGGATGCCTGAGGAGTGGACAAAATGTGTTTTGGTACCCATCTTTAAGAATAAGGGTGATGTGCAGAGCTGTAGTAACTAAAGAGGGATAAAACTGATCAGTCATAGCTTGAAGTTCTGGGAAAGACTAGAGGAAGCTAGGTTAAGAAGGGAGGTAATGATTAGTGATCAGCAGTATGGTTTCATGCCGCGAAAGAGCACTACAGAAGCTATGTTTGCTCTAACTGTGTTGATGGAGAAATATAGAGAAGGTCAGAAGGAGCTGCATTGTGTGTTCGTGGACTTAGAGAGAGCATATGAGAGGGTGCCTAGACAGGAGTTGTGGTACTGTATGAGGAACTCAGGAGTATGAGAGAAGTATGTAAGAGTGGTACAGGATATCTACGAGAGGTAGTGTGACAGTGGTGAGGTCTGTGCTGGGAGTGACTGATGTGTTTAAGGTGGAGGTGGGATTACATCAAGGATCAGCACTGAGCCCTTTCTTATCTGCAGTGGTGATGGACAGGTTGACAGATGAGATCGGACAGGAGGCCCCGTGGACTATGATGTTTGCAGATGACATTGTGGTTTGTAGTGAGAGTAGGGACCAGGTTGAGGAGACCCTGGAGAGGTGGAGACATGCTCTAGAGAGAGGAGAGGAATGAAGGTCAGCAGGACTAAGACAGAATATATGTGTGTGAATGACAGGGAGGATAGAGGAATGGTGAGGATGCAGGGAGTAGAGTTGATGAAGGTGGATGAGTTTAAATACTTGGGATCAACAGTTCAGAGTAATGGTGTGTGTGGAAGAGAGGTGAAGAAGAGAGAACAGGCAGGGTTGAATGGGTGGAGAAGAGTGTCAGGAGTGATTTGTGACAGACGGATACCAGTAAGAGAGAAAGGGAGTCTACAAGAGGGTAGTGAGACCAGCTATGTTGTACAGGTTGGAGACGGTGGCATTGACAAAAAGGCAACAGTCAGAGCTGGACGTGGCAGAGTTAAAGAAGTCAACATTTGCACTGTGTGTGACGAGGATGGACAGGATTAGGAATCAGTATATTAGAGGGTCAGCTCAGGTTGGAAAGTTTGGAGACAAAGCCAGACAGGCGAGACTGCGTTGGTTTGGACATTTGCTGAGGAGGGATGCTGGGTATATTGGGAAAAGGATGCCAAGGATGGAGCTGTCAGGTAAGAGGAAGAGGGAGGCCTAAGATAAGGTTTACGGATGTGGTGAGAGAGGACATGCAAGTGGTTGGTGTGACAGAGCAAGATGCAGAGGACAGGAAGAAATGTAAACAGATGACCCACTGTGGCGACCTCCAATGGGAACAGCCGAAAGAGAGAAGATGACTTTATAGTACAGCATTCACTTAGCAAGTAATATCTATTAATAGCATTTGTATATCTCCAATTAAATCAAGTCTACAGCAATGTATCCAGTGTTGCAAAAGCAATTACAGCAGTCACTCCCTCAATTTAGCCATGAAGCCATCCAATGTTATTTGAAAACATTTCCTTAGGTAGATGATTACACACTGCTGGCCCAAATTTAAAGTTTAAAGGGGGCCCTTTCCCATATGGTAGTCCCAAAGTAGTCCTGAAGTAATGTCATTATCCTGGTCTCCTCTCAAGGAAGACGCTGGTTCTCTTACTTTTAAGGCTGATTTTAGTGGTGCACTGAATCACCATGATAAATATGCAACCATGTCAAAACATTTTAGGATTTTTACATTGAAATGTTTTTAGAAATGTACTTCATATAGCTAACAAATTAGCAAAAATGTATCCAACAGTAGCATGGAGATATCAGATAGTGGATACCTTAAAGCCATAGATGTACAACATCTGGCAATGGATTAAAGAAGAGCAATTTATGGAGTTTGGAGGGCAAAACAAAGATGGTTTTGGGGAAAGGGGCTGTATTGCTGGGCTGGTAGTGTAGTTATCCAATTCAGACAGGAATTTACTGGATTTGCTGTTAAAAAAAAAAAAAAAAAAAAAAACAGGGGTACCCAACCTTTTGGCTTGCCTGGACCGCATTGAGTAAAGATGACTGGTCTTGGGGCCACATACAAAATATATCATATAGTTAGCGGTTTCATTGTCACGGGTGACCAAAATTGACCTGCTGGCTCCAGTCCAGGTGCATTCAAGCAATAAACAGTGTTCCATTCCCTACTATAGGCAGCATCAGCTAACTTGCTGTCACATGGAATAGGTCCACATAGGTCTTCATTGGAATCTGCCTACCAGGCAAGGGAATCCAGTGCTGTGTCCTCTAAAACTAGAGGGTGAAACACCTACTCTGCTTCAGGACACAAGGAGAAGTAAAGCAGTTCTCCTGTACAACTCATCGACATAATACTCATTGTACTGGCCACCTATCTTTTTGATATACTCTCACTCCCTCTATTTCTTCTCCTGCAAGTCCTTTAGCAGCAGCACCTTGATTGGCAAGTTGAATACCCCTAACCCTACATCAAGCAAGTGAACACCTGCTACACTGAACAGTTCAGGGTCCTTAACATTAAGTCTAGATGGACTGCAGTCATAAGCTTAATATTCTATTATGCAGTTTTCCTGAACAAATCCAACCTACTTCAGCCATAGTCTGGAAACATTAAGTGACTGCGCTGACTTAAACATACAGCCATTACTGTGACATAATTGCCCTTAAAAACTTACTTGCATACATCCAAAACCCTTCCTACACACATTACCCTTGTGAAATCTTCCTACAACTCCAGCACATTTCTATTTTAATTTCTCTTCAAATCTTGTAGAAACCTGAAGTGCAAGTAACACAGAGCAACCTACTTCCGTCACTTGTATTCCAAACAGCCAGTGTGAGATGGGAACTCTTGAAGGCCACTGCCCAGAGAGTATTACCTTAACCTTATCCCATGCATAGGTTCCTCAAACTCTAGAAACAAAAGGAAAAGTTATAAAACTCAACTTTCCATCTTCTCTGACTCTGACCAAAAACCAAAACACAGCATCCATAATGTATCCAGTTTCAATGTAGTTAAAAGACTGAGAACATAAGCAGGTTTGCATATCTGCAGAAATGCACATTACAGAACAAACCACCCACCCACACAGGCATTTTTATATATATATATATATATATATATATATATATATATATATATATATATATATACAAAGTCACACATGCACTTGTATGTTACTTGCAATGTGTTATAATATGCCCTTAGCTAAGGTCCACTCATATAGCTCAGAGTGAGCACTTCTCTATTAGGCAGCACATTGCCCTGACATCACAAATGCCATTTATAGGACATGCATGACTTGTCGTTCTGGTACAAAAAAATCTGTACACTCACGGTGAAAATATGACAAGCAAAGTCCATTGTAATGTAAAATATATTGTTTAGCCTTACAACAAAAGAAAATTAAATCAAAGGACGAATAAACAGCATCAAATGGCTGTATTATGTAATTCTGAGTTTTACTATTCCAATAGTTTCTCCACAATACCCACTGATGAGTCGTTTTCTATACGTAACATAGCGATGAAAACTTTGTGCTGTTACATTTGCATTTTTGCTTTGAGAAATTGGAATTTATGAAAGTATATGGTTTTGAAACGGAAGCTGTGAATTACGCTGACTAATTTTCTTAGGTAATGAGCAGATTATGTTTAAATATTTATGAAAAAGTCAGTCTTGGTAAGGGAAAAGGTCATTAAACCAACGCTACATGATGAGGGATTTGTCTTGTGAAATGTTAAAATGAAACAGTCCAAAATAAGCACAACTCCCAAAGGGGGCAATTTTTATAAATATACTTAAGTTTCACAGACCCTGCATTAGTCAGTAACTGCCTTCCACCAAGCATGATAATTTCCTTGGGATAACTGAACTCATAATGGAAAATCGAGCAGCCTAGGTAAAGAATTCTGTGTGAGAGCTTTCTGCCTGATTAAGTTGTATGCATGAAAGTATGGGAACATCAAAACAAAATAACTAGCATTCTAAGTGTAAAAAAAAAAGGTATTTGTGTAGTATCGCAACCAGATTTCGAAGTTGCAGTTTGTATACAATTCCAAGTGTGACATCGCCATATCTCAGAGAAGAGGCAATATTCCAGGAAATGGTATTTTGGACTTTGTATATGTATACAAAGTCCAAACATCTGGCAATTCAGTATCCTTATTTCAGGACTCGCTGTAGCGGTTGCAGACATTTCAAATGGTCACCATTTTTGGCTATTAATATTATTATGTTTATTTTCTCCCTGCATTATATGGGGTCTGAGAGAACATGAGTACTTTGTGTATGAGTTACCAGAAGTTACAGACCCTTTTCAAACCACAGATATAACCTTGCAGAGTCTCTTAACTTGACTACTGCCACCTTGTATACATAGTACATATGCCTTTACATTTTAATAAAGAAAGAAAACTGAATTATAACAAGTTTCAAATAAAGAAGTGTTATAATTACACCCTTGTTCAGCAAAAGATTCTTTAAAAGACTGTACTTGGAAAATCCAAGAAGTTAGACACTTTAAAACAAACAAAAAACAGTCTCATATGACATAGAAAATAATAGTTTGTTTTTATTGTCATGTCATGCCAGGAGAGAAATCATAATGGGAAATATGAAATTGTTTACTGAAAACGTCCACGCACGAGCGTGCACACACACAAACGCACACACACACACACACACACACACACACACACACACACACACACACACACACACACGCGCGCGCAAAAATGGTTAAACTGACCAGTGCTCTTGCCTGCTTAATAAACAGTCAACAGCAGAAATAATAATCATCATCATCATCTACAACAAGTAAAACAGGATGCAATCCCATTTGTAAAACCAGCTTGATGCAGGGGAAGTGTGAAAGAATCTGATCGTCCAACTCAGAAATATGACACCTAGCCAGCCTATGCCAACAATAACTGAAACTTTGAAAATACCACAGAGTTATGATGTATAATATTATTTTATGTGTGTGTGTGTGTGTGTGTGTGTGTGTGTGTGTGTGTGTGTGTGTGTGTGTGTTTTAATTACACTTACAAGTATCGGCACGAGAAGGGCTCGGAAAATCAGCACAGTCTTATGTCAGGAATCTGGTTGCGATAATACGCACGTACAAAAACACACACCTGCTTCTTCTGAAAACTATCCAAATGTGCAGTCACTAACCTAATCACTGTCTCTCCACTAGCACGGGAAGAGAATGGGAGAGAGTAACTGGACTAATCGGTACATGACAAGCAACAGCTTCACAGTCTTGGATTCTGAAGCCCACTCCAGATGAACTGTACTAAAATGCATACAGCATACAGTCAGTATGCTTCCCAATGCCCTTGCCGCGCAATCGCGTCAAATCACATGGGGGCCGCATTACTAGCTGTTCTGGGCCGCCTGTGGGCTGGACACCCTGTAGTAAAATAATAAGAGTCTCCTGACTTCCCCAACTATCAGAAGTTAGTGCAAAGTGGGTGCCTTGACTACAACACTTAGAACAGACTGAAGGCAAAAAAGGATAAACCCTTACAGAAATATAGGTGTGATGGGGCTCCCAGTGTACGGCTTCGTTAAGAAACAGGTGGAGTATACCTGGGATGTAAAAATATGTCATGAAACTTCAAACATTAAAAGTCAGAACTAGGGTGCCTTACATCTATGAAATATTGATAAATTTTTTTAGTGATGTCTGAAGCTATAATATCAAGGTGGGGAAATGACAAACAGATATGATGGGAACCGAATGTATAAAATCTTTACAAAAAAGCAAATTAAGGAAACAATTCTAGCAGTTGCACACATTTATGGATAAGAGTCATACAGCATAAGGTGAAATGTACTGGACTTTGGACTGTGCAGATGTGATGAAATTTGTTTATGTTGTACTGTTGGGCATGAATAAAGGAAATTAATTTAAAGATTCTGAGTGCAACATCCCTTCCCCTGCTTTTGGTACCAGATATGGAATCATGTCAAGAGTGAGAAATATGTCCAGTCTTTGATACTCCCATTTATTACCCTGTACAATAATCCTAATACTTTCACCATCCAATACCAATCCAACAACATCCTTTGGAGGTATAGGACCATTTCTTTGGTCAAACCAGCAATTAATAATGTCAACTCAGACTATTACTGGTGCCATCATCCTTACAGCATGTAGCTCTACATGCGGCAAGAGTACTCCATCTTAGAAACTTCTTTTTTCTATCGGAAATAAATCCTCAGTACTGCATCAAAGTACAATTCTTCATAGAACCCCCCCCCCCCCGAATACAGCTAATAGCTCAACTAGACTTTGCCAAAGTCCACAGGTAAAGTACAGCTGTGTACACTTACCATAAATGTAGAGGTTAGAATGTACTCACTGTTGCAGTCATTACATTTGGGTTATCTGCTTGCAGTAGCAGCCTGATTAACAAAGTCTTGGGTCCTGTGGTTGCTGTCCCTTTCCATGACATCAAGGGTATAAAACATGCAGCCGACGCCATTACATCAGTTTTTCTTGCCCCAGATGTCAGGTGCCCCCCTAATGGGAAACAATCAAATCTATAAATACAAGGATATACCTCCAACAAAAAAGCAAATACACCAAAAAGCTTTTAGAGCATAGTAAGTGAGAGTAGAGGTATAGGCAAAAGAAGAAAGGGGGCTGGAGGGAGGGTAACCAGGACTGCAACAGTGAATACACTCGAACATCTACATTTATGGTAAGTGTACTCAACTGTACTGTTTTTCGTGTTTCACTGTTGCAGTCAGTACATTTGGGTCGAGTCCCAAAGCTAAGGTTGGGAGGAGGAATTTAAATAGAATTAGGACCAGCTATAAGGCCCTGAAAGACTGCAGTGGCAAAACCAGCTCTGGATTTAGAGAAAATTGGCAAATGATAATGCTTGGTGAATGTATGTACAGAACTCCAGGTAGCAGCTTCTAGGATGTCCCTAGTAGGGATACCCCTGAGAAAGGCTGTAGAGGTAGATGCAGCCCTGGTTGAATGGGATCTGATGCCCTGTGGGATAGGTTTGCCATGGTGCTTATAGCAGAAATAAATGCGGATGCCCTGTGGGATAGGTTTTCCATGGTGCTTATAGCAGAAATGAATGCAGTGGCCTATCCATTTTGAAATGGTTTGTTTTGAAATAGCTTTTCCCTCTGTCCCTGCAGCAAATGCCACCAGCAGTTGTTCAGATTTCCTTTAGGGCGGCCACGGTGGTGCAGTGGTTAGCATTGCCGCCTCACAGCAAGAGGTTCTCCGGTTCGATCCCCGGCTGGGGTGCCTTCTGTGCGGAGTCTGCATGTCCTCCCTGTGGTCGCGTGGGCTTCCTCCGGGTGCTCCGGTTTCCTCCCACATCCCAAAGACATGCTGCAGGTGGATTGGACACTCTAAATTGGCCCTAGGTGTGCGTGTGAGTGTGCCTTCTGTGGAAGGTTGGGCGCCGGGCTGGCAACTCGACACCGTAAAACTCCACTGCCATTCAATGTGCGGACAAGGTGATCCGCTGTGGCGACCCCTGACCGGGAAAAAGCCGAAAGAAGAAGAAGAAGAAAGAAGTTGTTCAGATTTCCTTTGAGGTTTAGTCCTGTCCAAGTAGAACCTAAGTTCTGTGCGCACATCTAAAGAGTGTAGCATTCGTTCCCCTTTGTTCTGTGGGTTAGGAAAGAAGATAGGCAAATGAATGGACTGATTAAGAGCCACACTGGATACCACCTTGGGCATGAAGGAGGGAATGGTTCCGAGGGACACCCTGTCTGCATGAAAGATGATAAAAGGTTCCACTGCCATAAGGGCCTGTAATGCAGATATCCTCCTTGCAGAAGTGATTGCTAAAAGGAAAGCTGTTTCCAGGAAAGAAATTTTAAATCTGCAGTAGCAGCTGGCTCAAAAGGAGGAAGAGTGAGTTTCTCCAAGACAAAGTTAAGATCACAGGATGGCGTTGGAGCTCTTCTGGGTGACCTTAAAATTTTGGCTCCTCTGAGGAACTGCTTGAGCAGTGGGTGAGAAGAGGGGAGGCTCTGTGCTGAAATGAGCTGAAATGGCAGAGGCATGAATTTTGGAGGAAAAAAGGCAAGTCCTTATGAAGCATCTCAGTCAAGTATTGTAGAATCTGAGGTAAACCGGGTACTGCTGCGTTCATTCCTTGAGATTGGTTCCAGGCACAGAATCTTTTCCATTTTGCAGCATAAGATTTTCTAGTACTAGGCCTCCTTGCCTCTTAAATGATATCCATCACTGATTTACTGAGGGACAGTAAAGGAGAGATTAGGCAATTAGTCAGGCTGCTAGGTTCAGGGTTTGCAGATAAGGGTGCAGAATCTGGTTCTCCTGCTGAGACAACAGGCAAGGAGCCTGAGGCAGGTGCCGTGGAGCCAAGCGTGACATGCTGCACAAGATTAGGTACCAGTGTTGGCGAGGCCAGTCTGGTGCAATTAAAATCGTCCTTGGCTTGTCCTGTTTGATCTTTAGTAGTACCTTGGAGAGCAGAGGCAGAGGAGGAAAGGCATAAACTGATTTTTTTTTCCAGCTGAAGGATAGAGCATCCACTTTCCAAGCTAACTTGTGGGGGATCCTTGCGCAACACTTGTCCAGTTGATGGTTCTGGGGGGAGGCAAACAGGTCTATATCTGGGCTCCCCCATTTGCTTGTCAACATGTTGAAAATCCTTGGTTCCAGTTTCCATTTGTGTGGGTCCATGAGATTTTTGCTTAGTCAGTCTGCCAGTGTATTTAGTTTTCCTGGCAGGAAATGAGCTTGTAGATTCACCTGGTAGCTCAAGGTTGTATTCCACCATGCCATGGCTAGTCTGTAGAGGGGTAAGAATGTGTACCCCTGGTTGTTTATGTACCACATGACAGTGGTGTTGTCCGTCTTTACTATTAGTTGTCCTGGAAGAATGTGATCCTTGAAGGCTGTCAGAGCATTCTGTACAGCTAACATTTCCTTTTGATTTATGTGCAGGTGCATTTGACTTGGGTTCCATTTGCCCTGAATGCATTTCCCTGCCAGGCGAGTCCCCCATGCATAGTCTGATGCGTCTGTTAAGATTTGGGTGGCACGGGGTAATGTGAATGGTAGTCCCCTGTTTTGGTGGCAGGCCTCTGCCCACCAAAGGAACTCTAGGTGTAGGCAAGGTATGACAGGAATTCTTGCTTCTAGATCCTGTGAATGTTGACACCATAGGCTTTTGAGATACCATTGTAGTTTCCTCATCTGCAGCCTTGCATATGGAATTGGAAGAATGCAGGAGGCCATGAACCCCAAGCCTTGCAGTATTTGCCTTGCAGACAGCTGTGTGTTTGTGGCCACTTGAAGTAAGTTGTCAAATGAATCCGTTTCTCTGGCGTGAGGAAAACCATCTAGAAAAGTTGTATTCAAGCTTGCTCCCAGGAATATAATTTGTTGACAGGGTACCAGGTGGGATTTCTTTTCGTTTATGGCGAACCCCAGACAAGTCAGTACCCTTTGAACAAAGGCCAGATGATTCAAAAGAATGTCCTTGCTTTCTGTCTGAATTAGACAATCATCCAGGTATGGGTATATTTGAATATTTTTTTGCCTGCAAAATGCAATGACTGGAGCTAGGCACTTTGTGAATACCCTGGGTGCAGTAGATAAGCCAAAGGGCAGTGCAGAGAACTGATGGTGCATGTAGCCTGCTTTGAAGCGTAGGTATCTTCTGCAAGACTCCTTGACAGGGATGTGCAGGTATGCTTCTTTTAAGTCTAGTGTTGCCAACCATGCATCCTTGCCTAGCATAAGCAGCAGCTGGTGAAAAGTTAGCATTTTGAATTTTGGAATCACCAGAAAGGTGTTCAGAATAGAAAGGTCCAGGATAGGACACCATGTATTGCCTTTTCTGGGTACCAGGAAAAGTCTCGAATAGAAACCTTGTCCCTTTTCCTCTTCTGGTACCAAATGAATAGCCCCCATGTTTAAGAGAGAGTACTTGATTTTGGGCCTCTGCCCACTGATTTGGGGGTAGATCTGGCCACCTGCTTGGTGTTGGTAACGTGTGGAAATTAAATCTGTATCCTTGGGACACTATATTTAAAACCCATTTGTCCTGGGTAATGAGTTCCCAGTTTTTGGCCTGCAGACCAATCTTTCCGCTAAAGGAGCATTCAGTTGGGAAGGGTTTGGAAGTTTTAAAAGCAAGTCATTGAGGCAGTTTTCCATAGCGGGGAGTCTTACTACTCCCAGGTTTGGGTGCGGAAACCCCCATGGTGCGGAAACCCCCCACTGCCTAGTCTTGTGTGTCCCTTGGGACTGAAACCTGGGGTTTCTGCTGTGTCTGAGTTTGGTTTGAGAAGACCTGGAAGGGGCTGGAAAGGACCAATTTTTAGAGGGCCAGTGCCTACTAAATCTAGGAGGCTGAACTTGTAAGAAATCTTTAACAGTTTGCATAGCTTTAGCTTTATCTTCCATCCTTTTAAGAACTTCCTCAGCCTTGTTGCCAAACAGGCGGCCCTGATTTAAGGGAACATCCAACAATTTAGCTTTAACATGATCAGGCAAACCTTGCATCTTAAGCCAAGCATGCCTTCTGAGCACAGACGCAGTAACAGCAGCCCTGCAAGAGGCATCTAATGAATCAAATCCACATTGTAAAGTATGTTTTCAAATCTGTTCATCAGAATGCATTAAATCCTGTAGTTCTTTATATTCAGCACAGTCAGGAATCAACATAATTTTCTGTTTAAGCAATCCAATAACATTTTGTTGATAGAACATATGAAACTGGCAGTTTAAAGCCCTAATGGCCAAGGTTGCAGAAGTGTAAACCTTCTTACCCCATCTATCCAGTGCCCTGGAGTCTATCAGAGGGGGTAGAATTTTTAGCAGTAGAAGCCTTAATGCCCTTGGGTCCCTGTGAAATAGTCTCTGGATCTGCAATAGGATTTTTAAAAAGGAACTTGTGTGAATCAGGAACCCTGTAATATCGGTCTGGTTTTCCGGGAGCAGGAGGCAAAGAATCAAGGGCCAAACTAGATTCTGAAAAGGCATCAACAATGTCTAGTACAGGAGGTATATACTAAAGGCCTATGCTGAGGCAGGAGTAAGAAATCCCTAAGCCTCTTTTTTGAATCAGAAAAATCCTGGCTTTCCCAGTGGAAATGCTCCCTTAGAGCATTCAAGGTCTCACCAAAAGAAAAATCCTCTGGAGGAGAAGCAGAGGGAATACAGTCCTCTGCATCAGAATCCTTATAAGTAGATATGGGCAAATCCAGATCATCAGAAGAATCAGAAAAATCGGAATCCTGTTCAGAAGATTCATAAACAACTTCAGTCCTAGGTCGGCTTTCCCTGATTAGAGTTATAAGATCTTCAGCCATTCTTATCATTTGTTTTTTAGGCATAGAGGCCTGAGCATGCGGCCTGGGCATCGGTTTCTTCAGCATGGTTCGAGATTTTGGCCTAAATGAAGGAGGAGTTGGTTTAATATGCAAGTCCGTATGCCTGAACACACCCTTAGAAGCCGGTACCTGCACAGCGGCTCCAGACCCATCCAAGGTTGAGACATCCGCAGATTCCACAGTTGAAGCATCTCACAGTATACCGGACTCCGAATGGGTCTCAGTAGAGGCATGCGAGTCAGAAGTAGCGGGTATCAGGGGCTGCGAAAGCGCCTCACTGAGTACCAGCAAACTGGCTTAGGAGAAGCATCGTTGGCAGCTTTGGACCTCGGCGGACTCTCTCTGTCTTTATCTTTTGAGTTTTTTCGGAATCCCAGAAGTTGGATGGCTAACCGACGGCATTTCTGGATAATTAAACTGAGAACCAAAATATTTAGAAGTGAAAATATACCGACAACAGATAGTGAGCTGATTAAATAAAGCACAAAATCGACAGCAAGGTACGTCGTGGTCAGGGCCTAGGCAAGGAATACAGTATGAATGAAAATCTTTGTGAGGTATTTTCCCTCCACAAGGAATGCAATTATTAATTTTACTGACATCGGTAAGGAGCAAGAAAAAGTTTCCCCAACGGGGTACTTAGCTTTAGTAGAAGACTTTGGTTCTGAAACTCGAAAATGAAAATTTCAGGAGTCGGCCGACTGGCACTTGCGAACTGCTTCTGCTTCGAGCACCGCACGGCAAGAAAGACTGATGTAATGGCATCAGCTGCATGTTTTATATCCCTGACGACCCGACGTCATGAAAGAAGGGACAGCAAACGATGCAGGACCCACGACTTTGTTAATCAGGCCGACTGAGGGCTACTGCAAGCAGATAACCCAAATGTAATGACTGCAACAGTGAAATATGAAGAACATCGGAAGCATCCAATCACTGTACAACACGAGTCAGATTCTCCTTGGATAACCAGAAATTTCTGGGCCCTTTGTGAGACAAAGTCTCCATATTCGAGTTAACTGCTCTTGTAGTCTACTTCTGACTCGACTGTTTACCAACCATTCTAAGCACCATTTCATCTCCCCTGGAAAGAAGGCTCTCCATCTCCAGCAACCATTCTTGTAAGGCAAATAATTCTCGCCATATAATGCTGGGAAACCAACATAAACGGACCTTCAAATACCTCCTACCTCTTCAGTAACTAGAGGAGCCAATAAGAAACCCATTGCTCTTGCACTAAACAGTTTATAAACAATACCAAATAAATCACCAACAAATCACAGTCACAAAATGAGACAGGGTGCACCTCGAGCAAGTCAGTAAGGCAAAGATGTTTTCAGAAGACAAGTGCACTAATCTTTACTAGGTTTTAAAGTGAGGAGAAATATATATGCCATTCCCCCCCAAACTTCATCCAAATTAACTGCATCACATTGTTAGTAAATTCATACATACATGTGCAAGGTGAGTATTATAATATTTAATATCTTCTGTAGGTTTACTATTGAATTTGCGATTGGGAGTTTTGACTCCAAAACAATAACACTAACACACTACCAGAAGATTACAAAGTCAAGAATGCCAAAGACTACAAGAGCAAACAATGTCAAACCTCAAATCTCCCAACTTGCACAGACACAGGAACAAGTGCCAACATTTGTCCAGAAAGGGCGGGGGAGCAGGCAAGAATGGGTGTTCATTCTTGCGGCCTTCTGTTTTCTCTGCCTGAGACCTCATGACTGTGTTATTTTCAGATTTGAAATTATCACAGTCACAGATCTGATAGCAAGCCGTATTGTTTTACACACACAAAGACACACACAAACTTCGATGAAGCCTGGTTAAGGGCAAAAGCACACATCTATTTAAGATTTTAATTTTCAATAAAATACCTACTTCTAAACAAGTGTTTGATTACTCTAAAGTCTCAAATGAGATGTCCTACACTTTACGGCTCTGTTTTCCTGATATTAAGAAGTCTCAGGCAAAAACAAAATTGACATCAAAATGCTTCAATAAAAAAACAAACAAAAAATGGAAAAAAATATCAAAAGGGACAAGACAGACATTGATCATGCCCCCCGCTACCTCACCCCCATTTATTTATTTTTATTTAACATTTGTTAACTGGGAAAGTCCGACTTGGAATGAAGCCAATTTTCAGCGGAGGCCAGGGGAGAAATGCTCCAGATGCATGTCTTTGTAATGTGGGAGGAAACCCTCACGAACACAGGGAGGACATGCAGACTCCACACAGAAGGCACCCCAGCCGAGAATCTAACCAGAGAGCCTCTTGCTGTGAGGCGACAACGCTACCACTGCGCCATCCTATCTCTTTACATCTCTATATATTTATCGCTTGTATCACTTTATATCACTTTTCTTACCATAACTACATTTAAACAAGCAATTTATCATGCAAATACATACTCTTTCAATTGCTAACTATTCTACTCAGGAAGTCTGGTCACAAATTCTCTAAATTGTCTTCCAATCGTGATATTTCCCCTTCAATTTACATCATATTTTTACCCTTCATTCCATTCTAGTACCATTAATTATTTAAACTTCTCTGGCTTTCTCCACTTCACAACCTAAAATCCAGGTTTCCTTCATTCCAAACCATCAAAAGAAATTTCACACAAAAGTGTTTTATATATATATATATATATATATATATATATATATATATATATATATATATATACACATATATACACAGCATGAAATAATGTGAAATTCTTTCATTAACTGTCAAACCCCATAAACTGTAATACTAAACAATGTTAAGCACTTTAAATGCCATCACATGAGCACATCTATATATGTTACTTCTTAAGTACACTAACCATATATATTTAAACATTCACATGTGTAAATAGAAAAACAGGTTAGGGCATCTCTTTACAGATATCACATCTCCACGGTACCATACAAACATCCCCATCGTCACTACAAACTGTGTAGATGTCAGTAAAATCCACCCTCCTTGATCCACTGCAGGATTTAAACAGGATTAATGACAAAGGAAAAAAGGTGGAGAGACAAATATAGAGCAAAGGTCAAGCAAATTAAGCTGCCGCACAGCAGAAGAGCGGCAATTAATGCTGAAATATGCCCCAACACAGCATACAAGCAACTACTAATGCTTTAACAAATGACCTTTCAGACTACTGAAACCTGGGTTGTCAAACCGAAGAAACACTGGACTGCTAGCTGTGCATAAAGCCCAATTAAAAACAAGGGCAGGTATTAGAAAATCCGGTACTTGCGTATTATCGCAACCACATTTTCGCCCTGATGCTGGTTACTTCTCCTTGTGTCAACTGTGACCAATAAAGTATGAGAAAACCACAAAGACGTGTTTTCTTTAATGTGTTATTGTTTTTAGGATGGTTTTTCACTTCAATGGCTGAAAAAAATAAGGTTTGACAAATAGGTTTCCCCATTTACTGCCAGCATCTCAAGATGTCAGTTAAGAAAGTCCAACGTTCCACTTAAAACGAGTTCAGCATTCTCAGCCTTTGCCCTGAGAACGGAAAGCATTAGGAAAGAAAAGCAAAGCAGTACCCAGTCTAACTTCTTAAAAAAGTAATCGGGAAGGGTAGACTGTTAAAACACGATCTTGGTGGTGGGTTTGTAAAACTAGCAAGGGTTTGCACATGTTAGGATTTCTGGCTAGTGTGCTCAAAAGCAGCTAATTAGTTGGAAGTGTGTGTGTGTGTGTGTGTGTGTGTGTGTGTGTGTGTGTGTGTGTGTGTGTGTGTGTGTGTGTGTGTGTGTGTGTGTGTGTGTGTGTGTGTGTGTTTCTAACATCGTAAGCTATGACTGCCCACACTCCTTTCAGGCCAACGTACGTATATACAGCCAGCCACTGGGATCGCTCGCTGAATTCAATGCTTGATGTCTTTCAAGCACGCTAGCCACAAATCCTCAAATTTGAACCCTTACTCATTTTAAAAAGCCACCACCGACATCCCAGAAGAGTTTTTTTACAGTCTACCCTTCCGGATTACACTTCCTTGTCATTGTTTGAATAAAAGAGAATAAAGTCCAGCACGTCAGAAAATGTGGTTGCGATAATACGCAAGTACCCAAAATCCTTACATGGTGAAACAGTACAAATCCTGTTACTAGCCCTTTTAATCCTGTCAGTAAACTACCACACCAAACTGCCATGGTTCACAGCTACCAACCATTTTCCATTTCTTACAGCACTGATGCAGATAATGGCCCTGCCCAAGTTTTATCCTGTTATGTAGTTTAGATATAGTAAAAGGCAGATATGAGGATTCATCATTTGCAACCTCCCTCTCAGGTTGTCAGATTACATTAAGTGTTGCACAGCTGAGATTTCTTTCAGAAACTGCTGCTTTCCTGTTCAAGGTTCAAAGGTGGAGCAGGATTCCATCTCTGCAACAGGGCATTAAGCAGAGAAACTATCCTGGGCAAGATATCAGTTTATAGCAGGACACAGTTAAACAAGATTACTAATTCATCCACCAGTACTTCTTTGGAAGTGAAAGAAAGAATCCAAGAAATAGTGGCAAACCCTGACATCTAAAGTAGAGGCGCACACAGATTTTATAAAGAATGCACCTGAGCTAGGAACCGGACGAGAGAACCAATGAAAAAGCTATGTCAACTACTGCGGTACTCCAGCACAATTCATTAAAATAAACAAACATTCCCATTTCCATACAGCATACCACAACAGACATGCACATCAACATAATTAAGTTGTTGAAGAAGACACAGAGCAAGAGAATAAAACAACACCACCACTTCACAACACTTTAGCACTTGGATCAAAAGCTCTGGGGCTGGAACAGATTCCACACACAAAAAAAATGATGGGTTCCTCAATTCTGGGAAGGGGGACAAGAAATGAAACATTCCTCCTAAACCCACATATAGAGGGAACACAAAAAGAAACAAGTTTCGCATTTGTTCACAAGTAAAAAAAAAAAACTGACACACGCTTCTCTTGTATACCAGAAAGGGAGGCATATTACAATCCAACATCAAAAGCTGCATGACAAAAATCACTAGACTGCAAACTGCAGGTCTAGTATGTGCCATGCTTTAAACTTCTAAACCACAAACTGTAGACCTACAACATCGCATTCCTCAGGTGAACAAAAACCCCAAACCAAAGGTGATGTAATAAGAGTCTTTTATGTAATTTACAGAGATTGCTTTATGTGCCTTGTTGCACTATGGCTGGTGGTCTGCTGTACATCCAGCTTGTATACAGACCAGCTAGAAATACAAACGAGAAGCTAAATATTTAAATTGAGAACACAGTTCTTTTTCCCTGCAAGAAGGCTCTACTTTCTAATGGAAGGGTTACAAATATTTACAGCATTTGTTCTGAGGAAAGCCTCTAGCCTCTCCTTCCCTCCAAAAACATGGTAATCTGCAGCTAATCTTACTTATTACAGCTTGTAAATCACACCTCTGGGCCTCAGCACAGGAAATCTTGACAAAGCTAAAAATATCAGGGAAATGACGGCCCAAAAATGGGGACATTTTAAATGTTGCTCTTGCAAACTTAAAAAGTTGATAAACGGGTTTTGCATTAGCATGCATTTTCTGAAGGATATGAAGTCTGCAAGTCAAATGCAAGTCATTTAGCTTCAGTCCCCCTCAGTAATGTGCCAGAAAACCACCAATTTTGTAAGGAACAAAGTGATGCAAGAATCTGGATATTCTGTGTAAATCTGGATAGTTGATGGGTGTGCTTTCAACATGACAGAAGCAAAACATTTTAGTAAAACTGTGCTGAGTGCACCAAACTGGTTTAAGTACTTTTAAAAGATCTCCCAAGTGTGTCAAGTTTCTACAATGCACCTAGTAACTTCATTCAAACCTCAGACAAAGCTAACATCTTTCTTCTAACCACTGCAGCTGCATTTTTTTTTAGAAGTACAGCTTCTGATGGTAAGGCACTAAATGTGGCATTTGTACATTAAGCATCAACAACCGTTAAAAGGTTTGCTACAGAAGCACCTGCAAAAGAAGATCTCCCGTAACCTTTAAGGGCTCTAGAACTAGTTTAGTAAATCTTATTCCAGTTTTTAAAGCCTTCATAAATCCTACTTGCAGGTGTCACAAACTGTACTCTATAGGCAAAAGTTCAATACACTGTCATCAACTTCTATAAAAAGACTTCGCATTTACTGAAATTAGTGTTACATCTCTTGTATTTGACCAAATATTCAAGTCATACTTAGCTTTCACTGCACCATCTACTAATGTTACACAGGCTACCACCTTCCCTTAGAATGCAGCATCCATATGTAAAAGTATTAAATACTAAGGCTACAACAGGCAACAGTAATACATTTCTGTTATATACCGAAACTTGTGGTAATGCTCACTGCTACATATACAGTAGTAAATAGACTGTTCAGTTCATTTAACTGGATGGAGATTAGCTGCAGGTTACCGTGTCCAAGGTATCAGCGTAGCACAGAGTTGCTAATGATAGTGGGAAACCCAAGAAATTATTTTTAAATATATAATTTTAAATTAACATGTGGCCAAAGTACCTCACTTTCATCAAATGCATGGTAAAATAAAATAAAACACTTCAAGCAAAACTTTATAAACGGAATGCTTACAGTGAAAAAAGGAGTCCGCTTCCGTTACACAGCCACAGTACGCCAACAGAATCCAACTGCCCACCTTTTTGCCAAGGAAAAAGCCTGAGAAGGAGGTGTGTATGAGTGGGTGTTCTCTAAGGATATGAGGTTCAACATGCTAGAGTTCTCGACAGCATATACCACACAAATGGAATCAAACTTTAAAAAATATAGGATCATAAAATTTTGCACACCACTATTTAAAAATAAACATCTAAACATACATATAAACATCCTGCCCGCTTACTACCCGAGAATAAAATATAATAAAATGGTAACAATGGATGTAACTAAATAAAACATTTAAGAGGGTTCTGTGGGGAAACAAATACTGCAACTAAATGTTTATAAGGTTTACTATCACAATCTTAAAAATAAAAATCACAATTCCAAGACCATAACTATGAAAGACAAAAGTGCTGAAAACCACATAGTCAAAATCTTGATGACTGAATCCACCTATCAACATGAACCTAGGAACAAGTGCTAACATAGGTCCTGTTGTGGTGTGAACCTAGCAATGACTGCTTATATGGATCCTGCAGGGGTGTAGGTTCTGGAGCAAATGCTAACATAGGTCCTGTAAGGACACAAGTTCAGGTGTTCGATACTGTGGCCTTCCATGTCTGGGTTTTCCAAAATTATGGTCTCAGGATTATTACTTTCAGGACTGTGGGCTTCAAGATTGTGACGGTAACCATTTACCTGTTTAAACATTTGCAAAGTGTCCAGTTTAAACCACTGCAAATCAAATGCCTAATCAGTTTTACAAGCTCAAATCTTCAGCCCAGCCTGTTCAAGTGGTTAGGATAAGGGTTTAAATGACTGTAAAGTTACAAAGGGGGTGTCCAGTACAAGCTTTAAATAAACTAAAAGCCTTCACCACACTGTATAGCATTCTCTGTTGCATAATACTTTTCCAGGACTTGTCTAACATACCTTCCTCTTTTCTGGAATACCCTTAAGATGATCAGGCAGCTTCAAGGCAGAGTGCATAAAAGGAAACTTCAGAATTAACTAGTTATAAAAATGCACTAAATGTTTAGAGGAATACATTTCATAGGGCTCTTGTCAAAAACAAACATCCCATAGTGCAGAGTGTAATCGTATCCCAGTGTCACCTAAGAAAGAGGAATGCACTCTGAAAAGAGATTAAGTGATACTTCATTTCTCACTGATTCATTGCATCTTCTAGTCCCCCAAACTGTGTGATCTCCATTCAAATATTTTGACGTGGGGATACAAAACCCCTTTTTACCTCTTTTCTTAAAGCTGAGGATGTGTGTTACTGACTTAACAGATTAGTCGTCCAACTCCAAGATGCTCTCTGCCGACATTTTTTTTAATATGGTTTTGCAGAAAAACATCACAAGTACATGGCCACCAAGCATCCTGCACAGCTTCAGGTTGAAACTGAACCTTTAATTTTTAAGAAAATCCTCACAAAATGCAAAGAAAAAGAAATCTAGAAAAATCTACAAAAAGTCTACATGATAAAAAACTTGAGTTCAGTACCAGCAAACTGCATATTATGCAGGTAAAGCACAAGAAGCATGAATATTTTTCTATCAAAAATGAGTCCTTAAGCACTGAATCTTTCTTCCCCCCTCCCCTTCATCGGGGGGGGGGGGTAAAAAATGAACTGTCCTGGAAACACCAGACTGCACAAAATTGTTAACAGTTCAAGGGGTAAGACTGTTGCCCACTACATCAACACAATTCAACCTCAAACATGCAGTACCACATAATGCATATTGAATCAAAAACAATGAAGGTGTAGTTTGTAAATACCGGCAGACATCTTTGTACAGCTTTTCCAGAGGGACCATTTGTGCAAAGTTAACTGCTTTTTCAATAAGTATTTGCTTGTGGATACTTTCCTAGATTTTTTTTGTAAGTTCTACTTAGGGGAAAAAGCCTTCCACAGAATATGGAAGCCTCATAGAAATAATTAATGTAGGCTAATGGAAGGCACGTGTAAAAAGTCAGATATAATTACATCATGGTTTAGATAAGCACCAATTAGGTTCAAATGCAAGATGGGTAACATCCTGTTAGGCAAAAAAAAAAAAAAAAAAACAACAGAAGAGAATTCACATGCACGAGAGTTTTTCCCCCAACTTTTGCACCTGTGATTTTTCAGTGAGAACCTGCCAGACCAGACACAAGAGGTGCTGGTGCAAGTCTATGGTGAGGGTGCTGCACTTCAGAAGTTGTACCCCTATTTGACAGTAGAAACAACTTTGAATAAATTATTGTAAATGTAGATAAGCTAACAGCTACTCTGCATAGGGGAGGGATAAATTACAGGGATGCAGATATGGAGAAAGAATAAAGAAGATAAATGTATTTTATATTTGTTGACCGGGTTGGTCGACTGAGCTACAGATGCCCGTTTTCAGCATATGCCCGAGGAGAAAAGTTCCAACAGAAAAACAGACATTTTACATATTGAATACATATAGAACACATTCATCAGTACCACACATTACTGCATTACAGTGTCATACATTACACTGTGGCAAGTGAAATACATATAGAAATGCATTCATCAGAGGGATACAGTCATAACTACATATTATATACATAATAGTGCAATAGTTACATAGCTGAAATATTTTACTAGTTATGTTTCTACAGTGATGTAGCAAGAGGAGAAGAAAGTAGTAAGTTTGCTTATTGAAGGGAAGGAAAAGAGAAGGGAAATAGAAGGTTATAGGGGAGTGTTTACGGGGGATAATTACATTAGCAGGTCCATTTTTCATGTAGGTATTTTTCGTAGCAGTTTTGAATTGATTGGGATGTTCAAGGGATCTCGTATCTAGTGGTAGGTAGCTGTACATGAGCAACATTTAGTCAGAATGACTTGCAGAAGACATCCTACCCACTTTTAACCAATAAAAAATAATTCTTGTCTATTTGCTCCGGCTCATCAGGCTGACATGAGGTTTGTAACATGGAAAACCATTAGTAATTCCTCAAACCTACGCAAAAAGGGTATCAAAGTTGCAATCACTTACAGTAGGGCAACCTTATTTTTCACAAAGACACGGTTTCCTCAAGAACTAATCCTTTTATGAATGCCTAAAGTGGCAGCAGCTTGGAAAAAGCTGTTGTGGCTGTAATACCTAAAGATTACAAAGACCCAAGAGACCCAGCTTCATACAAGCCCATTTCAATTTTAAACCATGATTATAAAATGTTTATGTCTATAATGGCTAAAAGAATGGCAAAGATGTTGCCAAAATTGATACAGATCGATGTGGTTTTGTGGAAAGACAAGCATTTGACAACAATAAAACAAACTACGATCCAGAGGGAAGCAGACTAAGAAAACACCACTGTTGGTGGGGTCTTTATGCAGAGAAAGAATATGACAGAGTAAGCTGGGATTTTAAGAATAGGACAACAGAAGCATTTCCTGAGCAATAAGGTTAATTAGGAGGATATACACCTGTATACAACACAGGCATAAAGCTACAATTTAAAGTGGAACAGGATGACTATGTGTGTGTGTGTGGGGGGGGGGGGGGGCAATTCAAGATAAGGAGTATGATTCTTTGTTTCTCTTTCTGGAACTTAAAATGAGGCAGAAAGGCTATGTCATACCTTAGATGTCCAATGCCCACAGACAACTCTAGTGCTATCTTGATAGAAGAAAATATTTCAGGAAGTCATTTCTTGTAAAAATGAGAAACATACGACAACCTGTATCAAAGCACACAGTTTCCAATTGTTGTCTAATGCTGTTACATATTATTATACCCACCACAACAAAACAATTCCAAACAGGGTCAAGATTCGCTCTTCTAGGGCACTGGCTTCACCTGTGGCTTTTTGGAAAAGGTGAGATTCTACACGTATTCTAGAACCAGAAACTTGGTCCTCTGTACACACTTGCAAAGCACTATAAAATTAGATTCCTTCTCCAGGTCGACAGGCTTTGGCAAAGACTATTCTCTGAGGTTCTGGACCCTTCCTCTTCCACCTGCCAAGTGTTTTAAGCTACAGTAATCTACCCATACAGCTAAGACCACTGCAGATCATCTATTATGGCAGGTTAACTTGCGCAATTGTATTACGCTCATCATATGAACTGCTTGTTGCAGTAACTGTTCCCTACCTTCATTCCCCTTATTTTTGTATACCTTTTATACCAGGGTGTGGTCCTTTATTTTAGTTTTCTATTATCGCTCTAACATTGTCCTTATCAAAGCTTTAAGGTTTCTCTCTATTTGGATGAGAGCACTTAAGGGCTTGGTGGCCAGACTTGACTTTTTAGTCAGCTTAGCTTGAGATGAGCAACGGTTTGGTAGAATGGATGGTTCCCTGAAATGTTTGGAATCTGGCCAGTTTTTACATTTTTAACAAGATATCCACTTAATAGCCAAGGCTACTACAGCCGTGATCCAGATGATGAACATCAGAAGATGCCATTTAAAAAGGTATGGGTACGGTATCCAAAATATTGCAAGATAACTGTAAGAATTAATCAGAAGAGATTAGAAAATATTCTGAAGTGGGATTGGAAAGGCAATTTATAAAGGAACAGTGAGAAAAATCTGTACGACAACAAAGTATTCAACAAAATCCAGAAGCTTTAGGATTTTTAAAAGGAAGGATTTGCACTGATAATTTTTCCTCAAGTATACAGCAATTGCTGGAGATGTGATGAGATGGTAGTAACTGGGAATATATATTTTTTGGGGGGTATAATAAATTGTCAGATTCTAAAAAAAATCCCTACAGAGTACTTTGTCAGACATGCTGGTGAATTCTTTGTAATCAGGAGTATAAGATCTGAACTACCTAGACATTGTAAGGCTTTGGTAAGTTTAATGCAATTAACTGCCAAAAATCAATTACTCAAAAATGAAAATCAATCTAAATCAATTGTAACTGAAGTGCTGAACACTACTGGAGAAAAACTGGAGATATTCTCTGGAAAACAGGAGGATTTAAATAAATGGAATTTGTGGGGAATACATGCAGAATAATATTCAGGAAGAGTGATATTTAAGGGAAAATAAGAATTGCGAAACGTGCTTTGTTTTTTAAACAAGGAACATCTTTATTAAATTATCAGTTATGACATAGGTAATCGTACATTTATACAAATAGAAAGCAAGTCATATTGACATTTTTAGTTGCAAACATTACTCATTACTTATCTTTCCAGTCATTGCCAGTCAAACATTACATAGCTCATTTAAATCCTATCTTTTAAACCTCATTCCTCCTCAAACACTATGTTACATGTACTGTGCCAACAATTCCCATTTTTTCTATGTAATTTGGTTCTACCCTTTTCTAAAGATTCCAATTCCAGTTGTTTCATCTCTTACTACATACACTACTTCTAGTAGACGATTTAGAGTATAAAATTTCCATTTTCTAGTAATTGCTTTTTTGGCAGACACCATAATTAGACTCAGCAAGGCCCTACTCTGTCTAGGCAAATCCAATTCTGTATCGTAGTTCATAAAAATAATTTCCCTAGTTACACTAATTTGCTCACCCACTATTTCTG
This sequence comes from Protopterus annectens, assembly GCF_019279795.1. Lineage (NCBI taxonomy): Eukaryota > Metazoa > Chordata > Ceratodontiformes > Protopteridae > Protopterus > Protopterus annectens. Next base: position 1,145,134,042 of record NC_056746.1, read on the forward strand.
ATATAGCAGTCTGCAGGGAATTGTTAAAGTCCATGTAGATCAATGAGTGCGTATATACCTTTAAGAAGCAATCCAATGGCTTACACTAGAACATAAATATTAAGCATGTGCAAGCCTGACTGCCATTTTATAGTTGGCTGTCGAGATGAGAACATGTATGTATGTATGCTCGGTTAAGTACTTCATTCGTACTTAAAGATACTGCTACCCATCCTGACGTGTTTGTATATATTGAAGTATCTGAAAGAAACCCCAAGCTTTGTCATTTGTATTAGAGATGAACGAGCAACATGGTGTCAGAAGTGGCATGTCTAAAAGACATGGTATCGGACGTGAATAAGTGAAGAGGCATGGAGTCAAAAACAGCTTGGCTAAAATGACAAGGCACTTGTTTAGATGCTGGTGGAATACAAAGGAGTGGATCATTCTCAAAATGTGCGTACTTTGCAAAAAAAGAGGTCAGAAACTAATTTCATTTATTAAAACTTGCTCAGCACTATTTCTTTTTCGCATAATATGAAACAGGGAATACAAAACGTTCTAAACATTCGCATAAACAAATATGTACGATATTGATAAAAATATTAGAATTACTAGGGAAAATGTTTGAAATAAAGTCCGAATTGCATAAAAAGAATAAAATAAGGAGAAAAACAACCACATTTTCGCAAAGCATATGTATTTTCATATTAAAGATATCTGGGTTTTCAGAAGTGTGTAACGTGCTTGCATGTTTGTGCAGTGTTAAAGTTATTTCGCAAAGTACAGCCATTGCAAGGCATATTTCACAGAGTACAGCCATTTTCGTAAAGTATTTCAAAGAGTTTACTGTGCATTTGGATGTTGTCACAACCTCACAGAACAGTTTGTTCATACGTAATTAAAAGGGCTATATTTTCAGTGTGTTTATGCATATTTTGTGGGCATGGCAGATGGATTTCGAAAACCCAGTGCACTTGTGTTTGACAGTAATATTGCTGAGAACTGGAGCGTGTTTGAGCAAGAGTACGACATTTTCACACAGGCTGCATTTTCTGAAAAATATGACCGTACAAAGGCATTTATTCTACTTAATTTAGCCGGGTCAGAAACTATAGAAAGGAAACGTTCATTTGTTTAGGTACCCTCCATTTAAGCTGGAAAGGGGGAAAACAGTCATACTGTCATACAGGCTGAGTCAAGGGAGGACCCAGAGTGCTTAAAACGTAAATTTAGAGAAATGTGCAACCCCCAAACAAATGTTAAATGGAAAGGCACTTATTTTACACATGGGATCAAAAGCCTGGTGAAACTTCTGCAGCATATATCACTGACCTGAGAAATACAACTAAAATGTGCAGATTTGGTGACTTAAGGGATGAGTTGATAAAGGACAGATTTGTATGTGGTATAAAAGATGATGCTGTGAGAAAGATTTTGCTTCACAACAGTGATTCAACTTTGAATAAGGCCACTTCAGAATTGTCAGATATACAAGCTTACAGAAAAACACAAATATGCGTACAAATGGCAGCAGCTCTAAAAGGCACAGTGATCAAGCTCATGTTGACAGTATGCAGCATGTTATTAAAAGAAACGGGCTCAAGCACATGGCAGCTGTAATGCCTGCAGCACTTACTGGTAAACCCCAGAACGTTCAATCAAATTCCAGACTTCGCACAGTCTCAGTGAAGAACAAGAGTCAAACAAAGGAAGGGCCCCAACCAAGTTCCATTGCCAACTGTCATAATTGTGGTTGAAGTCATGAGCCTAAAAGGGAAAAGTGTTGAGCTTCTGGTCAACAATGCCACAAATGTACTAAATGGAAATCACTTCAAAAGATTTTGTAAAATCGAAAGGTCCCCAATCTTTTATTAAATGGGAACACTAAGAAACGAGTTGATCAGTTAGACTGCGACAAGCCTGCTCTTTATGTTGATGGTATGTCAGTGCTTATTGAAATGGTTAATATAGTTGATTTTAAGGGAAAGAATGAAGTATTTTGCACCGTTTGGATAAACAGCAAAAGCATAGAGCTCAAAGCTGGCACAGGTTCCAAAGTCCAATGTTATGTCTGCAGAAATGCTTGCTAAAGTATGTAAAGGTGAAAGGTTTGATTTGGCAAGGTGTGTGAAACTTGTTGCTTATGGAGGTGAAATTCAAACTGAAGGCTCAGTGGTGCGTTCATGTTACTTCCAGCAGAGTAGAAGCTACAACTTGTTATTTTATGTGCTCAAGAGGCAGCTTCAGTCATTATTATGGCTCAGAGACTCTCTGAAAATGGGACCGATTTCAATTAATAAAGAAGTCCATTATATCAGCTTAAAAGACCACTACTCTAATTTTACCCAGCACATCTTTTCTACCTATGTTGATCTTTTCCACGACAAAACTAGCCAAGGTTCCAGTGTTGTACTCCATGAAGTTAGAGCCAGAGGTCAATCCCGTTGTCAGGCCAGCATGTAAAGTTCCAACAGCCGTGCAGGACAGAGTTAAATAAAATGGTGCGAAAAGGTGTAATTTGTCCAGTGGAATCTCCAACAGCATGGATATCTTCCATGGTAGTAGCTCATAAGAAAAGCTCATACATCAGAATATGTATTAAACCACAAGATTTGAACAAAGCATTAAAAAGACATCACTCGATGTGCACAGTCGAAGTCGCAGCCTTGATGCCAAATGCCACTATTTTTTCCGTCTTAGATGCAAAGATGTCATTCTGGCAAATTCAGCTTGACAAAAAAAATCCTCATTGTTCACTACATTCAGTACTCTGTTTGGCAGGTACAGATTTTTGAGAATGCCATTTGGGACAAGTTCTGCAAGTGAAGTATTTCAACATGCAATGCAGCAAATTTTTTCTGGGTATCCTTGTGCTATTATATTATGCGGCATACTGGTAGGAGGTTGTGATGAAGCTGAACATGACAGAAACGTCAGAAGATTTCTAGAAAGGGCACATCAAATGAATCTGAAGCTCAGTGCACAGAAATGCAAATTCAGGCTACAAGAAGTTCCTTAGGTTGGTCATTTATTCACATGTTCAGGCCTACGACCAGACCCTTCAAAACAAATCAGCCATTCCCAAGATGCCAGCTCCAGACAGCACTGAAGCCCTGCAATGTTTTCTTGGCATGTTCAACTACCTAGGCAAGTTCATTCCAAACATGAACAAATTATCAGTACCACTCAGAGAGCTGACATGTAAAGATAATCCTGGTCTTAGTCAGAGCAACACCAAAGAGCATTTGATGCCTTGAAACAGAGAATTTCCAGTCCATCTACTCTTAGATACTTTGATGTTCACAAACCAGTTACACTTTCCTGTGACGCTTTGAAATTTGGACTTAGTGCAGTTCTTCTACAAGAGGATCACCTCGTTGCATATGCATCGAGAACTCTTGCCCAAACTGAAATGCAGTATGCCCAGATTGAGAAAGAGTTTTTGGCAATTGTGTTTGTATGTTCAAAGTTCCATGATTATGTTTATAGTAGACCTATCCAGATCAAAACAGACCACCAACCACTAGTCACTATACTGACTAAGCCAATGCATTCAGCTCCAGCCAGACTGCAACATATGATGTTGAGATTGCAAAAGTACAATTTCAATCTTGTCTACAAGAAAGGCAAACTTTAACTTGCCGATACATTATCCAGATCACCCAGAAATTCCACTGAACAGAATGACAATCAAAGTTCTCAACTGTTTGATTTTGAAATCATGGAAGTGAGAAATGTTTCTTCCACACATCTTGGGCTGAGAAAACGCACAACCACAGATCCAGTTTTGCAAAGGCTCAACCACTTAATCAAGGATGGTTATCAAAGCAATCTAGTATACCTCATGAAGTGCAACCTCATTTTCCATACAGAGATGCAATCTTGTCTGACAAAGGTATCATTATGAAAGGTCCAAAATTAATTGTTCCAAAGTCCTTGCAACCTGTGTACATTACTATCTTGCATCGTGGTCACCGAGGAACCAAATCTACCAACAGAAGGGCACTACATAGTATTTTGGCCTTCTATGTCACAAGACATTGAGAGCACTTTCTGTTGATGAGGCTTTGTACTATTACATGCCGAACTAGAAGAAAGACCCACTTCAGCTTAACCAGATCCAGGAACTACCTTAATCAACAGTAGCCACAGATATCTCTGAGTGGAATGGTAAGCATTATTTGGTGTTAGTAGAATCTTACTCCAATTGGTTCAAGATTGATTTACTACCTAACCTAGCATCTAGTACTATTTTTACTAAGATCAAGTGTCATTTTGCTGGACATGGAAGTCTGCAAAAGTTATTCCTGACAATGGCACACAGTTTACAAGCCAACAATTCAAAAGATTTGCTGAAGAATGGGACTTTGCTCATGTCACAAGTAGTCCAAATTACCCGCAGTCAAATGGTTTGGCAGAATGCGCAGTTCAAAGTACAAAACAGTTACCACAGAAGTCAAAACGAGATAATACTAATGTTATCTTAAATCTCTTAAATCTCAGAAATATTCCTTGTGACAAACATCTTGGCTCACCTGCCCAGAGACTTCTGTCGAGACAAGCCAGAACTACATTATTACATCGGTAGTCGAATTGTTGGTTCCATGTGTAAAGAACAGATCGGTGTGAAACAATCTGTTGAAATGCCTAAACCAGAAGTCCTACCACGATAAGACCAGTAGACCCCTCAATCCATTACAAGAGGGAGAAGTGGTAAATATGCAAACGTCCAAAAGTTATGATCAGATTGGTGTCGTGAAAAAAAAACTGGTCTAGAGCAGGGATCGTACATTGTAGAATCAGAAGGAGCAACTTTTAGGCAGTATCAGAAACATCTGAGACCAGTGTCAGAGCCTATACTGCAGCAAATAGCCTGTGAGAGAGACCATCTCAGAGTGAGTTGTCTGGTGTTCAATTCCAGAGAAATTCCAGAGGACATTCCAGTTCCTATGACAAATCCAGAAGTTCCTGATACGAGTTGTGCACTGCAGCCCGTCCCTGTTGCTAAATCTAGTTCAAACTGTTATGTCAGGAGATATGGTTGAATCTCTAAAGCCTGTAGCAGATATAAAGCAACCTGGACATGAACATTGTGTTTTACTTCTAATGTACATAGTAATACATGCTTATCTCAGATATTCTTTTGTATGAAGGGCAATCCTTTTAAGAGGGAGGATGTAGATCAGTGAGTGAGTGTATACATACCTTTAAGAAGCTATCCAAGGGCTTACACTAGACTATAAATACAGAGCACGTGCGAGCCTGACTGCCATTTTGTAGTTAGCTGTTGAGATGTGAACATGTATGTAAGCTCTGTTTTTTTAATTAGTTGGTTCGTATTTAAAGATGCTGCTACCCATCCTGATGTGTTTGTACATATTAAAGCATCTGAACGAAACCCCAAGACTTATTTGTATTAGAGGCAAACAAGTGACAGTCAGCCAACTCACTAAACTCCCAAAAAATGTTCCCCATTACATCTTTCTTCCCCATGGCACCTCCAATATTTGCAATCTACTGGAGGAAAAAATCTTTGGAGTCTACCTGGGGTATAAAAATACCTAAGCAAATACTTCCAAAGAACCTACATTTTCCAGACTTTGTTGCATATTTGGGAGTTGTACATATATCCCCCCATTTAATTTTTTGTGAATCTCTCTTCCCAATCCTTTCAAACCTCCTCCAATTAATTCTAATAGTTATCATGACATATTTTATATGCCCTACTAATTAACCTATTTAACAGCAGCTTCTATTCTACATACTACTCAAAAACTACCAGTGCTGGTCTTTTGTTTAGGATCGCACTATTTCTTTATCTTTGGTATCAATCCTGGACAGGGAAGGCAGAGTATAGGCAATCTCTTGCCTGCAATCCAAATAAATTATTGGCCTCTTCCCATTCTGATACCTTTCCCCTCTCTATTTATTTATTTACTGGCATTTGTTAAACGGGTAAGTCCACTGGGCTTGAGACCCATTTTCCATGGAGGCCCAGGGAGAAAAGCTCCAAGTTGCATGAAAATCATTACATGAATTTGTAAGGAAACACAATTATAATTATAAAGCAAGTGAAATAATACAGAAAACTAAACAGCAAATATATTGTAAAAATGCACAATACAGTAACAATGGAACATTAGCATGTAGGAAAATTATACAGTTAGAAATATTTAACAATATAGCTCAATTTTTTTTGGGGGGGGGTAGGAAAAGTGAAACATAGAATTAGAGAGTTAAACTTAAAGGTAAGACAGATATAGTTAGAATCTTATAGATAGATAGTGGGAATAAGTACAGAATAGGTGGCATATATTTAATGGTAGTATTAAAAGTAGAAAGTGAGAGAGAAGAGAAGATGCATTAAGATGGCTGTATTGGTGTGGACTATGATACTAAAGATTAGGGATAACTCGTACTGTGTAACAGCATAACATATACACAAGTATATTTGCTACGCGGAACAGTTTTGCTAGATTAAGGAGGCTGTGGATGTGTGTTCCATGTGCAGCTGGGATTATCAGTGAGATACTGCTTAAATTTTCTTTTAAAGGAAATTATACCTTGGTTCCTTTGCCAGTATTCTCCAGTAAATTCCTCTAGCATAGTCTGCATTTCCAATTGCAGTCATCCCTATCAACAGGAACTTCTTTCTCCACCCCAGTGTTGGATTAGTTCTTAGAATACATTTTGCTACTTTATGAATATAAAATATTTTGTATCGTTATTGTTATTTTCCTTTAGGATCTCCATCCAAAATCCCAGTCTCTTGTTTTAATGAGCTTCCCCCGTTTCACCATCCCTTTCCACTTTGAATTATTGCTTTCTGCTTGTGATATATATATATATATATATATATATATACATATACATATACACACACACACACACACACACACACACACACACACACACACACACACAGTACATACAATATATATGAAAGAGAGAGAGAGTCTTAACTGTGTAGCTGTGAAATATCCCATTAAGTAAGGTAAACCCAAACCATCTTGTTCCACTGGTAAGATCAGCATATCCTAATTGACTCATGCCCTCTTCCAGTACCAGATAAAATCCTTAAACTACTAATTGCCATCTACAACTTCTCTTCTGGTTGAAGAAAATATGCTTGACCTGTGTATAAAACTAAAGGGACTAAACATTTTCACTGCTTGTATCTTGCCCATCCACCTCCAAAAAACAGAGCTTCCAGTTTCTCAGTTTTTGTATTATCTTTTTAGTCTCTTCCCACACATCCTTAGCGGTCATAACACGATCCTTTTTAACCTGTACTTCTAAGTACTTCATTTTATCATATCATAAATATGGGTACAGCCGAACCAATTCTTGCATGGGTACATAGTTTACAGCTCTTGCCTTTGTTTTACAGTCATTAATTATGGATAACAAAAGCCTTTAAACAGTCTCAGAGGAATGTTCCACAACACTGAAGTGTCCTTTTCTGGTTTTATCAGGTATAAGATAATATCTACAAATAAAGCCAGCTTTTCTCAACTACCATACCAATTATATCCTTGAATTTTTGAGTCCCTTATTTTCCTTACCAATGGTTCTAAACAGAACACAAATAAAAAGAGGGAAGAAGATACCCCTTGCTTGTTTCCTCGGCTCAAACAGAAATTATCAGGGAGGAACCCACCCACTTTAATTTTTGCCTCATATCCTCCTAATCAACCTTATAATTTTATCAAGGAATGCAAATGCTTCAATTGCCGTATTCAAAATTCCAGCTTACTCAGTTGAATGCTTTCTCTTCATCAAAACCTACCAACTGTGGTATTTTCTTGGATTCTGCTTCCCTTTGGATCATCATTCTTCTAATAAATTGTCAAATATTTGCCTCCCCTCCATAAAACCACACTGATCCATGCCTATCAGTTTTGGCATCATCTCTGCCATTCCTTTAGCCATTATAGACAAATACTTTATAATCAGGCTTTAGAACTGAAATGGGCCAACATGAATCTGGATCTGACGAGTCTTTACCATCTTTACACATTACAACCACCACCACTTTCTTCCAGGATGCTGGTGCTTCTTTAAAATACCCTTTAACAAAAAAAAAAAAAAAAATACTTTCAGATATTCATTTTCTTCCCTCCTGCCTTGTAAACTTCCACAGAAATACATATATTCCTGGGGGCTTTCGTGTAAATTGGTTATACATCACCATTTTTTCACATCTCCTCCTATCATGTTAGTAATCAAACATTGTCCATCTCTAACCTTGTCATATTTAATTCTTCCATAAACATTTTCATTTGTACCATTTCTTGATTTCCATATTTCTCTGCTTTGTTTCCGAAGTCATTGTGCTAAACGTTTTTGTGCTCTGGAGTTAAAATAGTTGCTTAATAGCAGTCTTTCTAAACTCATGCGCATGATCTAGGCAGCCCATGATTTTCAGTTAAGCACTCTGCAATTGCTCATCCTCTTGTTCTAGGAGATGCACCTTTTTCTGCAATACTTTAACCTTTGTTAGTCTTTCTACATAATTCTTGTTACTTCTTAACAATACCTCCTATTTCTACCCTATTTTTAAATTCCACTTTAATTTTATCCTACTCCCTAGCTATATTTATTTTCACAAGAAATGTATAATCTTCCCCAATAACCGCCAAATAATTTCCACTACCCATTCCTCAAGTTGCTCTTTTTTTACCAGGTAGGTGGGAAGTGCCAGTGTCTCATTTTTGTTATATTATCCTGCACTTTTATTTTAATTATTGGGGCGTGATCTGAAACAGTCATTGGATGAGTTTCAAAACTTTTCAATTAAATGCACATGTTCCTGTGAAATAATTTATGTCTAGCCTAGCCAAGTTATTGTACCTTTGGGATAAATGTGTAAATTCACTCTAAATACCTACTACTGAATTCACATGTTCTACACCAAACATTTTCATAAATGTCTTCAAAAATCTACCCTCTTGTTATATGCACCCTTCTGGGACCCCCCCCCCCCCCAATGATGCAAATCAAATTCTAGTCCCTGCCAATAAGTAATATACACTGCTGAAAGCTGATTATTTCTCCCAGAATTTCTTAAGCTCCACTGTAGCAGTTTAAGGTTCAATATAAAAATATGCTAGCAGAATCCTCCCCCCTTGCCAGCAGCCCCTTACTATTACACATCTACCATTATTATATTAATTGCAAGAGGAGCTCCACTAGTGATAAAGGTCAATACTTAATTTTTTTTTCTTTTTCCTTTGTTCCAGATATTCCTCTGAATAACCATCTTGAAATCCTACATCAAATTCACAAGCACAGTTTTTTCCAAACGTGTTTCCTCTAGCATAGCAATTTGCAGTCTGCATTTTTAAATATAGTTCACTACTCTTTCTACATATCTGCAAGACCATTCACATTTAAAGATAATATGGAAAGTGTTGTCATTGTGTTATTCGCATCTATTATTTGGGACGGCTTTTTTTTAATGTGTAGTTTCCGCTTTTTTGTTACATGCATACACTACTGTTCAGTAAGTTAGTCTTTTGTTCATCATATCTACTTGAACCCATGGCACATCTAAGATTTTGTCTTAATGGAAAGCCCTTAAAAAACCCAAAACACACCTAAAATCTATTAACGCAATACTAACACACAGCTATGTACATCTTCAAATAATGACGTTTAACCCTCCTAGTAGGAACAATTTTCCAAAATCACAACTGCACAGAGGCATAACCTAAACTGAAGTTAGGTATCCATGCTAAGACACATGGTACAGCCTGTGTGCTTCTACTTCCATCAAATGCAGTCTGTTTTGTCTTATCTTTATTCCTCTCCCAGATTAAAAACACTTAAATGCTTACATCAGAAATCCTCTCCTAGCCACTGAAAGAAAGTATTCGGTTTTAGTTTTCCCTTATCAGACCGTCTCCATAGAAAACATGAGAACCAGACACCTAGCTGCCTCCACTACAAGCACTCATTTGCTGCAGGTCAGTGTTCTTTATTTGCTTCAGCTTAAAACTTGTTGCAAGATAAAGCAAGGGCCCTAATCCAGTCACTCCTCTATGCAAAGGGATAAAGCACATTATTTATTTTCTTTTATCATGCTCTTTTGTCTAGGCTTTTCTTTTCATACTGTAGTGCTGACATTTCTTAAAACTGAAGAAAAAAATAGGGGAAGCTGTTTACTTTAGTATACCTATTACACGCAAGCAGAGAATGCATGCTGTTTATGTCATGCATTATAAAAATAGTACTATTAACTTAAACAAAATTTTGGTCTCAACTCTTTCCTTTCTCTTCCCCTCTCCCAACTCTTCTTCCAAACATCAGTGACACTGACCGTTAAACTTGTAGGGGACTCAAAAGCATAAATCCAATATTTCCAGGTATTGTTCACTCATGTTTCACAAATATAATTAATGTTTTGCAGTCCCACATTTATTCATCAATTTGAGTTGCTGGTTTTCATCCGGCTGATCTCCATCTTCCAAATCCAGTCTCTGCTCCATTTCAACATACATCTGATTCTTCTATCAAATTATTTTGCTTTTTTCTGTGTCGAGCACTTTCCTTTGAAACACTAGAAAAGATTCCACTGGCATAGTCTCTCTGGGCTTTATTTCCACAAGAACAAGCGCAGAATATGCTTGATAGCTCACTTTTGTTTGACAAACTTTGTATTTCCTCCTTAGCATGTTCTGAATCAGAAAATGATTTTGACTCTCCAGGAAATATTCTGAAAAAAGCTGGATACAGCTGCTTTAATCTCACACCTGCTTCTTGATATTCCCCGATTACCAGAATAAATGTACTCTTCTGCCTGGTATACAGTGACTAATTTTCCACAAACACATATGTCCCACTTTTACTACTTTGTCTTTCTGCCATAGTTTTGTCAGATTCACCTTTCTGCTGGTAAGATTCCATCTTTACTATTAAACGTCTAAGGTTTTTCTCATGCCCAGGTTTGGAGCATACACATGATGTTCCCCTTCAATGAACTCCTGCTGTGGAATACCAGTCTGGTTGCTTAATTGTGCTTTCATAAAATTAATATAGTCTGTTACTTCCATCTTCTCTTGTATAGTAGAAAATGTCAGGTTGTCGATACATGCTCTGTTCTCTCTCCAAGTCTATTATTTTTTGAAACTTCTCTTCTTGAGCAGTCTCATTCTCAGCCTTTTCTTCATTTTGACCAACATTTTTTTGCTGTTTTATTGCCTCTTCTGATTATCTGTTTAAGCTTCTTCCATTTTTCCAGCCTTTATTATTTGAGTCAATATATTCCTTCAGGGATTTCATTTATTTTAAACAAACTGAGCATCAGTCTATTCACTTACTCTGTTTATTCAAAAAATGTGAAATGTAAACTTAAGAGCTTTTGTCCTTAGTATACAATGACTTAATCAGAATGAATTCAGGAAACCAACATCCCATTTTTAAATTCAGACACATTCACATGATGCTATTAAACAAGATCAAAAGACTTAGAGCCCTACTTATCTACAGTACACTAAACATTAGAAATAGAAAATCATCCACACAGACCATGTATATATAAGCAAATTTTAAAAACTACAACAAATATATTCATTCAACTTAAAATCATTAAAAATCAATACAGTCTTATCTGAAAAATACAAGGTCTTGTATTATCTAGTGTTTGCCTTTAATCTCACCAGGCAACTAAAATTGCTAACATTTCATTCAAACCTGGTCATTTAATGGACCTTGATCCAATTGCCAGTATAATTTCTTCTTTCTAAATTTAAGGAACATCGTGGTCCACACCTTGGATTTTTTGCTACAATTTCCAATATAGAAAAAAATTAAACTCATATCCTGGGTATTCAGTAATAGGTTTGCACAACCCATTCATCGTTTTCTTTTTCATTATTTCATGTGTCTGCTCATACATCCTTTCAAAGCTTACATTCCATCTCACCCACATAAAACGTGGAACATTTTGGCAGAGTGCTACATGTACTATCCCAATTTCACAGTCAAGTCTCCCTTTTCATATAAAAGTATGCACTTACAATAACTGCAGAATCCACATTTATTAAATTCTACACTTATTTATATGTGGGTATTTATTCAAGTTTACAAATTTTTTTTTTTAAATTAAGACTTACTAAATACCATAGTCTTTTTCCCTCCACTTTCTCTCTCACATTTTTTTCCTCTAATATGGGCCAGTGAGCATCAGTTATTCTTGCTGCTCTTACAAATTGGCCTTTTACCACTGCCCTTTCCTGGCTCTTTGGGTGGCAGCTAGTGAAGTGTAAGAGAGTGACTTAGAGTTGGTGGGTTTACAAAAAATTTGAAACATATGATTCTGTTCATCCTTTTCTAAAAGTACATCCAAGCAGGCTATATTATTCTCGCCTATTTCATGGGTGACTTACAAAACTGGTAGTCCCATTAATGCAACTCAAAAAAAAAAACTGGGATTTTTTTTTACCCTTCCAGACAACAATGGCATCCAGGTGCCTTACATATAGCCTGCAATCACGTACTCATGAATTCATTTTTAAATAAGAACTTACATTCCCACATTAACAACTATATTAGCCACTAGACAGCCTCAGGGCCATTGGTACACCATTCTTTTGCAGGAAATCTTGTCCAGCAAAATAAAGTTATTTGACTGTTATTTCAACTAATACTTCAAATTTTATCCTGTGTTATTCCTTATACCAACAACTATTCAGTGAACCATTCCAAGCTAATGTCATGTTGGATAACAGTATATACCTTTCACATCAATAGTTATTAATATGTCATTTTTATGATATTCCAAGTTATTACATTTACTCAAAAAATCCCAGGAATCCCTACACAGATGTTGATCCCCCTGAACATATATTTTTAACTTCACATCTAAAAATTTAGCTAAGGGTGTATAATCTAAACAAGTGGGCTAACAATGGGAAGCAGTGGTGGGGGGGGGTTACTGGTATCTTTGTGGATTTTCGGAACCATAGAAATAGTTGGGGTAGTTGAATTTGGTAAAGACATTGCTTTTGCTGCTTCTAATAACAATAGTTCTAGATTTAATAGTGAAGCAGAACATTTTGTTGACAATCCTTTCAACTTTCCGCCACTTCACCCACCCACATCCACCACAATACAAACTGGCTTGGGGGTACAGAACGTCTTGAGAATGAGCTGGTGATTGAAGTGGAGACTTTGCCTGATTTACTAGAACAGACTGAGCAATCTTGTTACAGTGTTACCAATATAAGTGGGGACTTGAGGTTTAATTTTAGTACTGTAGCTATTGATACTGAATATGCAGAGTTAATCTGCAACGGAATTGGCTTTGTTTCTGCTAAAAAAAAGCTAATATTGCTAATACAGTTATGGACTTTAAGTTATTCATAAGGAAATTAAACTTGAATATTTTGATTAAGGAAGCAACTTATCAGAGATATGTTGAAAATTCCTAGTACAGTTAAGAAAACTACCAATCCATTATTACAACTTTTTTGAAAGATGGTGTGAATTTGAGCAAAGGAACATGTTATTTGATAAGAGATTGTATAAACATAACATTACTAGGATAGAGACACATTAATCTAATATGGAGGGCTTTAAGTTGTTGAATAATGAAACCAGATAAGGGGAAAGGCTGGTTATTATGGAGAAAGTTAATTACTTAGACAAAATGCATAATAATGTATTTAATTTGAATACATTCAAGTCTCTTTGAAACAGATGCATTTAGCATACAGGAAAACTAAAAATCAGTTAAATGATTTGATGTTGTTTGAACAAATTACCAAGGAGGAAATTCAGCATCTTAATGCTTCAAATCCAACTACCCCAACTATTTTTGGTGCTCTGAAAATGCAGAAAGACAACAATACCCCCCATTGCATCCCATTGTTAAAGCATGTTGTTTGATTAGACATCCTTTAGCTAAATTTTAAGATGTTTAATAAAATCTAAGGGCAGCAACATCTTTGCAGGGATTCCTAGGACTTTTTGCGTAAATTTAACAACTTGTAATGTCATAAAAACTACCTTTTAATAATTACTGATGTGAATTTTATATATATATATATATATATATATATATATATATATATATATATATATATATATATATATACATATACATATACATATACACACACACACACACACACACACACACACACACACACACACACACACACACACACACACACAGTCTCTGTTATCCTGCATGAAACTGGCTTGGCATGGGTCACTGAATATTTGCTGATAAGAAAATGCACATTAAAATTAATCTGAGGAATTATTTGAAATAATTTATTTTTATGGACAATACTTCCTCCAAAAGAATGGGACAGCAATAAAGTCTCCCTGTGGCTCTCCAGTGCCACATATAAATAATTGTGCACAGAATAAATGTGGATTCTGCAGTTATTGAGGTACATCCTTATAGGTGAAAGTTTTGTTGGTAATAAAAAAGACCATTATGGTTAACAGGAGATTTAACCGTGAAACTGCTGGGGTAGTGTATGTAGCTCTCTGCCAAAAATGTTCCAGTTCTTATGTGGGTAAGACAGAACATAAGCTTAAAGATAGGATTTATGAACACACATGAAATAAGGAAAAAGAAAAAGACAAATGCATTGTGCAAAGTACTGCTGAATACCCACGACACAAGTTTAAATTTTCTATATTGGAAAAAAGAGCAAAAAATATGAGGGGATGGACCATGGTCCTTGCATTTAGAAAGAAAATTATACTGGCAATTGGACTTAGATTCAACATTTCACTCAAGCCTAGCCATTTTGATATCGATTAGCTGACTGTTAACATTAAAGGCTGACAATAGATAATACAAAACCTCGTAGTTTTATATAAGGCTATGTCGATTTTTAATGATGCAAGTCAAATGGACACCTTGGTTGTAGCTTAAAATTTGCTTATATATATATATATATATATATATATATATATATATATATATATATATATACACACACACATACACACACATATATATATATATATATATATATATATATATATATATATATATATATATACACACATACATATATATATACATATATATACACATACATACACACACAACACACACAACACACAACACATGTGCGGGTGGCTCTCTCAACTGTACAGATTTCCGCAGAACATCCAGATTTCCAGCTCATATTTTTGGCCTGTTCCTCTTTTTTCCTGGAAAATCACTGGGATGATCACAAGATTGCAGTCACTAAATGACATACATTTGAGCTTCACACTTCAAATTCTTCATAAAATGTATATTAAAACAAATCCTGTTACTCTAGCAACTTTGTAAGAGCAATATTTAAAATATGCCCTTATTTGTACCCCCATTCTGTCAAGCTTTGTACAGATTTTTGCATTAAAAGGTTAAGAGGTATTTTATGAGGTTTTATTTTTTAGTACACTGTAGCTTATGTAGGGCTCAGAGTCTTGTGATCTTATTTAATTAATAGAATCAAGTGATTGTGTCTTCAAATTTAAAAATGGGATTCTGGTTTTCTGAATTCATTCTGAAGTCTTTGTATGCCAAGGATGAAAGCACTTAACTTTTACATTTCACATTTTTTTTTGAATAAACGAAGTGAAGAGACACTTGGTTTGTTGTTTGTTTTTTATAATAAGTTCATCATCATTAACTCATTTATCAGTTTTTGTCTCATTTATTTTAACCAGCTCTGAGCACATTTGACCTACCTTTTTTCCTCTAGATTACCTGAAGTCATGCCTTCCACCAGAGCTGGAGTTTGCATTGCTTTTTGCTGAACAGCTGCAGGATTATTCCCTATCAATAGTTTCTCCTCACCTTTTGTGAATGATTTTCTTTCAGGTTCTCAGAATTTCTTTTTTGCTGGCATTCAGGCAATGTACTTACTAGCCAGTTACTAAATTTTACCCAAAACACAAGTTTACTGGCTCTCTTTTCTGAGTTTGTTTTCACACTGGAGTAGCTGAAATTAAGTGGTTACTGTGTGTGGCCATCTTGGAAGTCTGGTTTCAGCAACTTACTTTATGTTGGAATGAATAACTTGAAAAAAGAAAACCTGTATAAAGCACTACGTTAATGAAAATTGTTTAAAATGGTTTGTTTTCTATAACTGTATATGCTGTGAAGTTAAAGTTTAAAAAAAATACAAAGTCAGGAATGTCAGGTGTGTACAAAAAGTGTTCCTAAAAAAGGCAGAAAGAAAAAAAAAACGTCAAACCTCATTCTTGCCTAGGAAGAAGGCAAGAGCCCTGAATATGCACACTATGAAACAAAGGCTAACTATATACAAATAGGGGAAAAGGAACCACATCCCAGCAACAAAACACGAGCAGGGAGAAAAATATGACTGGATGGAGGGGCAGGTACTGCCGCAGTGATCCAAAACATCTGCAGTTAAAGCAATTTTATTTACACAACTGTACTATGTTCAAAATGAATCACTGTTGCAGTAGCCTTACAATGTTTTGTAAGTCTGTAAGTATGTACCGAGGACCAAGCTGCTACCTCTATCCCAAACCCCTTGTTGAATGAACTGACACTCAGACTTAAGGGGCTTGCTATGGTGAGTATAACAAAAAGCAACAGATCTAGGCAACCATGAAGAAACACTTCTAGGTAGATCGTACATCTAGAGAGTGAAGCATCTTTTCCCCCCTTGCAACTAGGTTCAGGGCAGAAAATTGGGTGGTTAATGGTCTTGCTTAAAATAAACTCTATTGCTACTTGAGTCATAAAAGATTTATTTTCAGTGAAATGTGGTCCTTAAATAAGGCAGGGTTTACTCACCATAACTGCTTACAGCTCAGATACTCTGCTAAACAAAATGTATAACAATGATTAAAATAGTCTTCCATGTTAAGAACCACATTTGAACCAGCTCTGACTGATATGTAGACTGCTGATTAATTACAAAATTAAATCCCAAGGAGGAGCCACCCATTTCCTGGGTAGGAAGGTATGAAAGAGCTCTCAAAATTTCTGAATGGGGGAGATCTTTGAGCATACAAGCATAAATGCCTGGCAAATGTAGCTTTATAGAAGAATACTTTTAGCATCTGTAATTATATTAAATCATAATATAACTTCAGTCTCAGATGCTTCATTGAACCCTTTTCAAAAATTTATCTGAGTGAGGTTTTTCAAACTAAATTTCTTCATTAGGGATTTCTAAACGAGTGACAGTTCATGTAATACAGTAATACATGGCGGTCCCTGTAATGACAAAAAGTTTGAAAACAGCCCTTAGTGCTATATAAAGACATAAGGATACTAAAAACATTACTGAAAGAAATTAGGTGACTGAGAATAAGTAACCCGTTTTTTAACAAACTGGAAGAAAGACCATAGTTTATATACAAAATGGCTAAGAATTCTAATAGTTCACTTGAGGTACCTAACAAAAAAAAAAAAAAAAAAAAAAAGCGTAGAACCTGTAGGAAATGCAACAATGGGCATGTCCAAGTATGGACATAATCAATTCCCATATAAAAATAAGAGGGTGAAATTATGTCCTTGGGGAATAGTAATGTTAAGTTAATAGCTGGGAAATAATTTGTCCCTAGGAGTGATATATGCAGCTAAATGTACGAGTTCTCAGAGTTTTTATATAGGAAAAACTGACTGACCATTAAAGATGCGAATATATGAACATTTGCATGACAAACAGAATAAATCACAATAATGTTCTATTTAAGCATTCCAAAGCATACTCCTACTTTAAGAAACTTGGATTTAGTATACTGGAAGTGGTCCCAAATAATCCTAGACGAGGGCATGGGAAAACTAAATTAGAATACAATCAATTGGTTTGCCAACTCCATTTAGCAGCAAAAATACCCAAAGACTAAATTATTACATTTCTATTATGACATTGTTGAAAAGGAGATCAGCTAAATTATAAGCAAGCTTAAATTCTATATTAACTACTTGTTATGATTTTATGTAATTTGTAGTGTGTATGAACAAACGTTCTTTCTGTGTTTACCCATTTTCACTTCTTCCTACTAGCCTACAGGTCTCAAGTATGCAAGTTAACAAGGAGTGCAAAGTTAAGCATTACACTTCGCAAAGGATGCCCTGGGGGGAACCAACACTCTAGACAGTAACTTAAGAAATTATTTTAGTCAAATTATTTCCTCACAAAAAAGTTCACCCAAGCACTTGAGAACATACTCAAACTTTTCACT
This sequence comes from Protopterus annectens, assembly GCF_019279795.1. NCBI lineage: Eukaryota > Metazoa > Chordata > Ceratodontiformes > Protopteridae > Protopterus > Protopterus annectens. Next base: position 1,145,152,207 of record NC_056746.1, read on the forward strand.
CTGTTTCTGAAAGAGCACACAAGTGTAAAATCTGCATGTGCAAGTTCCTACTGGTGAAAGCATTTCTTACAATTGTATTAATTTTGTGCAAACTTATACGGCCTCACCTTGAAGACTGCAGCAGACAGACAGGTGGACCATCAAAGCACTTGTTTTGGCAGCAAAAGAGTTCCGAACCTTTTGGCTCTTCTGCCTTTTATGGAACAGCTTCCTGACCTCTTCCCTGGGGAACACCTATACTTCAACTGGAATGGCTTCAAAACTATTTCCCTAGATGATGCAGTCATTCTGTTTAACAATCTTTCTTGAAACCTTAAACAAACTTGCCTCACCCCAGATGAAAAGGATTAAAATTTAACTATGCTCTGTGGCTTACAAAATCTACAAAACAGATTTACAACACTGACAAAATCTAGAAACAATGGGGGGGCCTCAACCTTGCCGACAACTCTGCAACCACAAAAAGTATTCCTTTTTAACTTTTCTAAAATTCCAGTCCAATAATAAGTACAACCCCAGAAAGTTCTGGTCAGCAATGTCATCTCTCCTAAACCCTGGCACTAAAGCGACACCCACTCCACTCCCGGATAAAAGTAACTCGGACATAGCCAACATTTTAACACCCACTTTATCAAAACTATAGCCAATATCACCTTTCTCCAATTTTACCTTAAAACCAGTTCCCACCTCTACTATTAAAACGACTTATACTTAAAGTCAAATCAAGTAATAATGCAGCAGATTACCTTCCCACTGAATATCAGACTAGCATCAGACGCAATTGCATATCTTAAATCAGTACACTAACAGAGATCTATCCTTGAATCTATGTCCAACACACTTGGAAAATTACTTTTATGCTACCACTCCACAAAGGTGGGACACCTTAGATCTGTTTAACTGTCGCCCTATTGCTATCCCCCCCCCCCCATTTCAAAAATTCTGGAAAAGTGTATTCAATTTCACCTTCTGGACTATCTTCTGACAAACAAATTTTCTCACCCACACAACATGGCTTCAAACCAGGCCACAGCACCATGACTGTTGACTGTGTCCATAAAAGAGAGTAAATCAAGACTCCGGCAAATATATTGTCTCCATATTTCCAGACCGTTCAAAAGCCTTGGACACAGTTTCACATCCTGTTCTTCTAAATAAAACTCCAAAACAGGGTCTCTCTTGCTTCTCAAGCTACCTATCTGATAGGCAACAGGCAGTCAATGGAACTCCTCTCTCCTCTTATCTACCCAACCAATGTTTAAGGCTCTATAGTTGTCCCCTTACTTTTTAGCTTATTTAAGCAATAACTTACGCCCATCTCTCATCCATGACTCACTCATTTAATATATGGATGACTCTACCATTATTTTTTCAGCAGTAACTATCCCCACTCTTCAAAACACAGCCCAAATACCATTCTCCAACACTGAAAACGGCCTAACCAAAAACAATCTATTACTTAACCCCAACAAAACCAAGTTACTAGTGTTTTCCTCCAAAACGAACAAAAAAAATATTTACAAAGGCCAACTCATCATATTCTCTCAGAAGAAAACATTTCTTGAAATAGTCTCCCACACAAAACTACTAGGGTAATAGTGGACAAACATTTCAAATTTGACTTGCATTCAACACAACATAAAAAAAAAACTGATCAAAAACTTGGTCTTCTTCATAGGCGCAAACATTTCCTCAATTCCACTACAAAAGAGAGAGAAAAAAAAAGACTTGCCACCACCTATCTTTTACCATCTCTTACATATGGAGCCCCACTACTCAAACACTTTCTTCATTAAAATATAAACTGAAAACTTGTTACAACAAAATTGCCAGGTTTGCAGCCAACTCCTCCTATTCCACCCACCAATGCCATGCCCTACAATATTTTTAATGGCTTGAACTGCCTCATTACCTTACCTACATAAAACTAACCACTACTCACAAGCTAGTTTATAAAACCTCTATATGCCCTTCACTCTCATCAATATTCTCTCACTACATGCCAAAAAGCCAGCAGCTTCTACAGGTTTATAAACCTACTCTACCAGCTGGCCAACTACTCTATTCTTACGCTAACTAGAAACTGGAACTCTCTCCCACTACATATTAGGTCTACTCAAAGCCTTGCACTCTTTAAAAATTTCACAAAACACCTCTCTACCACATGGAATTGTAACTGCCCCAATGTGCCTGCACTTGCCCATCATCATCCTCAATCTCCATAATCCTACTCTCACCCCCTACATATTAAACTCACACTGCTGCAAACTGCAACTATGATACCCTTCGGGTATAATTTTTCATAACTTCCACATATCAATTTTCTCAGCATAGAATCTAAAAATTTGCATTAAATGTTTAGACTGTTAAATTGTCAGAGTACATATTAGCTTTCTCAATTTAAGAAGCATAGATTTTGTAAATAATTGTTCTATGTTGTCAAGTATAGAAGTGTCAAATGTTTACGCTTTATGAGCATTAAGAAACTAAAACTGTTAATATTGTTCTACACTTCAGATGTCAAATGTTATATTTGTGAGCTTTTCTCCCCAGGCCTCCAATGTAAATGGGCCAGTTTTAGCGGACTATCCTGGTAACCAAATGTCAATAAATAAATAAAATATATAAGGTTTAGTTGAATGCAACAGTGATTCTTTTGAACAGCCTAGGTAAATACAGTTCAAGAAGCTGTAATTACCTTTATATTGGCATTGGCAAAGTTTTCTTCTTTTAGTTATATACATGGCCACGTATTCGAAGGCAGAGACCAGCAAAGGCCCTTATTTACCTCGTGGTTTCTTGGATTACACTGAAATATTCCTTGACAAATTAAAAAGAATTAACCCTCCTTAATTTTAGAAAAAATGTCCAACTGAAATCAACTGCCCTGGTGCATACAGAAGAGGTCATGAAAACAGATGAAACAATACAAGCTACTGAAATTACAGCAGTATATGACAAACTAGCAGTATCAAGTTTGATCTAGTCTGCTTTACCTTTGAAAGATATTTCCTGTACTTTACTTTTGAAAGTAGGGAAAGGAAGACACAGTTTAAAGCCCCTGCATTCCTGAGAAACTTATTTTTTTTAATTGAAATGAAAAGATAAATAACTCTGAAAAATTTAACTTATGAAAGCACTTTGTTAAAACTTGGCAGTACCATTTCAGTAGGTTAGACAGATTTGTCAGGCTGTCTCTCTTTAAATGACCAGGTACACATGTAATATTTAAGCTACGACAAACAAACTGGAAGAGATGTAAAATTTGGTCCCAAGGACAGCACACACACAAGCGTGCAGTACTGCACTTTCCATATAACAGCAATTATAAGCATTAGAAAATTACATCAAGTAATTATGGTGGGAATAGAATAGACAGCCTTCCTATATTTCGGCACCAAAGGACAGTACACTAAAAGGCCAGTACCAAAGGAGTGTGATATCTCGTCCAGCACCAAAAGAGACAGTGTGCTTACCTGTTGAGTCTTTGTAATATTGTACTTGTCAGTGGCTGATCAGCCAACTTTAAGCATAACTAAAAGACGTTAGAATGCATGTAAAATGACAGTGAGATAAAGCCCAGGCAATTAGAGTTGAATTAGCGGCTTTGGTATCTCCGCTACTAGCAAAGGATGAATGTGCCCATCCCAGAAGGGCAGGCATTCAAAGACTCTCCTCTGTGGAACTTCTCTCCCCTAAGGGAGAGTATCCTTTGGACATTATGGACCAAGACAGGGGATGGGGGAAAGGAAACAAGGGTAGGTCACAATAACCCTCTCAGCAGTAAAAGCAGCTGCTGGCACTGACCACCCACTTCCCCTGGATGCCCTTAAGATACACATTTGGCCCCAGCTTGTTCTAAAGACTGGGGAGGGAAAGAGGAACAGGTAGCCCTAGCTATGGACAGATGAACTTGGAAGGACAGGCTAGGATGAAGCAGAATTTGGCCCCACCTTGTTCTAAAGACTGGGGAGGGAAAGAGGAACAGGTAGCCCTAGCTATGGACAGATGAACTTTGAAGGACAGGCTAGGATGAAGCAGAAAGGGGGAGGAATAAAATACATGTAAATTACTGCTGGGGAGTTACGAGCCCCCAAGCATCTACATGGAAAGAGCAAATTTACTAATTAGCAAAAGGAGAAATTTGGAACTCCAACCCATCCTGTGGTATACATCAGAAAAAACACACACAAAGTACATTTTAAAGAGATAAATGCAATTGTGACATTACCTAGCACAATCTACCAGCAATCAACAGTTACTACGTTTTACAGCAATTCGTACACTTCTGATCCTTAACAACATGCACTATGTGTAAATTAGAACTCAGCAAGTGTTCTGATGTTTGTTACTCTCCAATTTGCTCTAGCTGAGCTGTTCTGTGTGGGCTCCAATGATTCATGTACAGACATGCTTCTCATAATTCTCAATGGAAAAGCCCATATCCTCTACTGTTATTTTTTCCATCACTGTAAGCTTCTTCGCACATTAAGCTGATGCAAGTGCTGGCAAGTTTTATACTTCACCCTGAAGGATGAAGTACCTGTACTCTCACATTAAAAAAACAAAACTGCAACACCCTCTCATCTGGTGTGCAATTTGAGTAATCTAACTGTGCCGTGATACCGCATTAGTAATTTTACTGAAAAATATCTAGTTTTAATTTATGAGACGCTTCTCCAGGGGACTCAAGAAAAAATAATTTCCTTTTGGATATGCACAGTTAAATATAGCTGCACTTAAAATCAATAATTCAAATTGTCTAGTAATCAGGAAAATCATTTATCCCAAAGATGGTATAGGTTGAGGGGCAGAGGAAAAAAACCATTACTGCATCCCAACTTACTAGTGTTGGGCTACCTACACAGGCACTGCAGGGGATGCACTGGAAGCATGGGAGTGAGAAGCCAATATCAGCTCATCCATCATGGGTGGAGAGAGGCAATTTAAAGGCTTGCTGTAATACGTAGCATACAGGCCAGCCAACAACAAGCAGTTTTGATCAAAGAGGTGCTCAGTTGGGAGACTGAGCATGCTAGGAAATCCACATACACCTCAAAAAGGGCAGCATTTGCAGAACTGCCAAGGTTGCCACAAGGAATGGGATTTAGGGCACCGCACCTCCCATGTGTGTAGCATGATGCTGCATCAGAGTCCTTGATTCCTGCTGCACCTGCCCTAGGCTATGGTCTGGTTCAGCCGGGGGCAGACTAAGGCAAGTCTGGCAGATCCCCTGAATGAAAAGAGATGCGACTGCTAACAATCAGCTGCAGGGGTAAACAGCTGCTTTAAAATATTCTCTAATGCAGCTCATTTACATACGTAGTAATTATACAGGGAAAGCAGGGTCTCTAACTCTCTCTAATGAGAAATGGATTTGGAAACAAAATGCCCCTGCAAAATGTTTTGTTCTAAACAAGAGTTGGTGTAAAAAAACACCACTTATAGAAATTTGTAATTGACAGGTTATGTAAGAAATATGCTAAACTAAAACATTGCTTACTTACATAACATTAAGAGAGAAGCTGATAAGACAAGGTGTACTCAAGAGGGCTTCAAATTACTTGTACTTAAATTACCTGCGCCTCACAGTGGCCCAGGCTTATAACAACTACAGATGAACAAAGGGGTGCACTTCTTTCGGCTTTTCCCAGTTAGAGGTCGCCACAGCGGATCACCTGTCCACTCATGATTGGCAGTGGAGTTTTACGGTGTTGAGTTGCCACCCCGGCGCCCAACCTTCCACAGAAGGCACACACACGCACGCACTCACACCTAGGGCCAATTTAGAGTGTCCAATCCACCTACAGCATGTCTTTGGGATGTGGGAGGAAACCCACACGACCACAGGGAGGACATGCAGACTCCGCACAGAAGGCACCCCAGCCGAGGATCGAACCAGAGAACCTCTTGCTGTGAGGCAGCAACTCTAACCGCTGCACCACCTCAGCCACCCACACATCACAAGATATTTGCTTGTGAAAAAACACAGTTAAAAGCGGTCAAAACAGTAAAATGTATTGTTCATGTACTTGACTACTCTGTCTCTGGCTCCATTTTCTTAAACAGTGATAATGAAATTTAATCTAGAGATTAGGTAAGCAGCCAGAGAAGTCCTTAAAATTGCCACATTCTGAAACAGATCATCATAAAACAGACCCATTGCACAGATAAATTTAACCATTGTCCAGCTTTAACTTGTAAGTTAGGAAGCAGCCCCTCTGTCACCAAATCCCACTACTCCAGAGAATAATGTATTATGCTCAAATTCCATTTCAAACTGTTTTATATGCTTTGTCTTGGTTTACGATCCATGCCTGTCCTGAATTTAGTTTGTTTTTATGTAGTTAAATTTATTTTGATCAGTATAGAAATGGTTAATCAGTTCGTTTTTTTTTTAATTGCTAAAATGATGTCATTGAATGAAATGTATATATACATATGTATTGTGGGTAACTATTTGTATTTGAAAAAGTTTGGCACAGCCAAATGAAAGCGCTCATTTTAAGGAGTTTTTTTTGTTGAGTTACGTCAAAATAAACACTACATGCTTATTTGTATTTATTTTCGTTTTTGGAAGCAGCAACCAGTCTTATCGTGCTTTGGACACTCCAGAGAATCACCACTAAAAGGCATTAAAAATGTAGAAAGCCATATTCTCATTGCTTGCTCTGCATTCCTTCCACCCACTAGTGCAAGGAGCAACTCTGGTTTAAGCAAAGGTGCAATCAATGTTACTCACTATTCAGTTCAGTAAGCACAATCTTTACTGTGCAAGCCAAGGGAAACTTTCAAAGGAACTGAAGCAAGTAGGCGAAGGACATTTCAATAAGACAAGAACAAAGAAATGCTGTATAGGTCATCACACCAATGGTACAACCACAGGTCTCCATTTTTAATTATGCGACTGAATAGATTACAGATATCTTGAATCCATAAGACTGAATGGAGGCTCCAGCTAACCTCCTCTGGACAACTACAGAAAATCGACCTCTGGCCTTTAAAACACTGGTCTAAAGTGACTGAAGTGTGACCTGCTCACCAAATTGTTGCTTCACAACCAGTTGTTTAACCCAATAAGCCACCCTTGCAAAATGGCTGTATAAAAATCAAGTTGGGCCATGAAGCCATGAAAGAATTCTGTGCTCTAAAAGTGAATCTATTTGATCTTTGTGAACCAGACAAATGCTTAACCCGATTTCAGCCCCAATCCATACACAGAAGCAGAGACTAAACCATGATACACAGAGGTCAAGGCAGAAAACAAGATTAATAACTGTGTCAAGTTTCCATTTACTTTAATGAAAAGCTTTTAAGAGAAACACACACACACACACACACACACACACACACACACACACACACACACACACACACACACGACTGAAAACTCAATGGAAGTCAAAATGATGAAACCTTGTATTGAAAAGATGAATTTGTGCTTTACCCACTATTGTGTTATCCTGGAGTTGGTAATAAAATTAGTGTGGGGGGGGGGCACAGTCTTCCACATGGGGATGAAGGGGGGGGGCTTGCCCACCTGCTTTAAAATTTTTCAGAATTTTGTGTTGTCAAAAATTTAATTTGTCAATATTATGATCTACATATGCACAAAGGTTTAGCAGTTTCACGGATTAAGACTAAAACTGATTTTAGGCTGCATTACTACTGCTACAAAGTAGCAAGAAAACTGAATATAGACACAACAGAAGTATGAACAGAGCTAAACTTGTTAAAGCAGTGAAGGCAATGCCTGCAATGTCTTTAAGCATGTTTATTGAATTATCACTCAAGACACACACACACACATATATATATATATATATATATATATATATATATATATATATATATATTTATACACATATACACAAACATGTCAACACGTTCATTTACAAAACATTACACATCATAAATTCTTTTATATAATCATCAATCCAGCATTACATAAAATTCCTCCGTTCCTGACCTCCCCTAAACCTCACTCCTCCAAAACATTACTCTACATATACTGTTCACATAATTTTTATTTTCCATGTAATTTGCACCTGGATGGCACAGTGCTGTAGCAGTTAGCACTGTCGCATCATAGCAACAGGTTCTCTGGTTCGATTTTCAACTGGGGTGCCTTCTGTGTGGAGTCTACATGTGCTCCCTGCATTCATGTGGGTTTCCTCCAGGTACTCCAGTTTCTTCCCACATTCCAAAGATATGAAGTAGGTGGATTGGACACTACACTGGCCCTATGTGCGAGTGCGTGTGTGCAAATGTGTGGTGCACCCTCTGAAGAGGGTTGGGCCTCAGGCTAGCAACCCGACCCCGTAAAACCTATACCTCCTATGGAAACAATGAGTGCTAAAGGGAGCTTGTTGTCTGATGTGCTGAATGCAAGGGAGCAAATCCAGGATCCAGGAATTTGCACCTACCCTTTTCTAAAGAGCCCACTTAAGAGTTTTTTTCTCTCTGTTTTAATATTTACTACTTCAGATTCTGTCCATTTAGAATCGGATTTCCATTTTCTAGCAATTGCCTTTTTTTTTTTCAGCCACCAGAATTAAACTGGGCAAAGCCTTAATATATATATCTAGGCAATTCAGATATTGTATCCCAGCTCAAAAAAAAAAAAATTCCCTTAGTTACACACATTTACTCACCCAATATTTCTGACAGACCACTCTGTAGGGAAATCTGCCATTTCATACTACCAAAAAAAGAAGTTATGTACCTACCATAACATTCCATGTTAGTTGTCTTCATCTCGCCTTTTTTCTTGCTGGTTGGGATATGAGCCAAGGATCCCAACCAGCAAGAAACGAAGGTGAGCTAGAAAACTTAACATCATGTGTTCCCCAGTTACTGCTTTCTTTCCAATCACACCTACACCATTTCCCATCTACCCAAGGGAAATTCTTTACAGTCTGCTTGGAGTATAAAAATATCTATGCAAACACCAAGCAAAAATCTTAAATCTTCTAGACTGCGCATTTGGAAACCATACACATATGTCCTCCCATTATTTCCTTCTCAATTGCTTATTCAGTCCCTCTTCAACCTTTAACCTCCTCTTTTTGGATTTCTGTAGTTATTGTACAATATTTTAAATATCCATTTAAACAGCAGTTTCTGTTCCGGATTCAGCTAAACTCTACCACAACAGGCCTTTCACTTACAATTCCTCGATCATTTTTTCTTTGCCTACATTCAGATATCAATCCACAATATGGAAGGTATTCTCTAGCCTGCAGTCCAAGTGTCTTGTTAGCCTCTTCCCATTCTATCACCTTTCCCTCTCTAGTTATTTGCTCCCAATATCTTTGTTCCTTTGCCAGTTTTCTACAGTAAATTCCAACACTCTCTTGCCTATTCTCTGTACCCCTAATTGGAGTCATCCTCAACTCGGCAGCATTTAATTTCTCCTTTCTCGTATTGACTTAGTTCTTAGAATACTTTCTGCTACTTTATGAATGTGATATTCTGTGTGGCTGTTCTCCTTATTAAAGATCTACATTCAAAACCCCACCCTTTCCTTATTTCTTGAATTTCAAAACCCCACCCTTTCCTTATTTCTTGAATTTCCCCTGCTTCATCATACCTTTCCACTTTGAATTATAGCTTCCTGCTTGCGTTATACATATGAGTCTCAATTGTGTAGCTCTACAATACCCCTTTAAATCAAACAACCCTAAACCACTTTGTTCTGTTGGAAGGATCAGCTTATCCCACTTAACCCTTCCCCCTCTTCACCTCCCATATAAAAACCTTCTACACAATTACTGTCCACAACGTCTCCTTTGGTTGAGAACATGACCAACCTATATATAAAATAAAGGGACTAAACATTTTTACTGCTTTTATCTTGCTATTTATATCCATAAACAAGAGCTTCTAAAAAAAAAAAAAAAAAAAGCAATTATACCTGCTATCACAAAAATCCACTCCCAAGAGCATATCATTGAATTAAACCGCTTAAACGAAGTTGAACACCATTTATGCTAATACTTAGCTGCAACCGCAAACACTAAGGAAGGTGCGTCTTCCATCTCACTAACAAAAAATAAAATGGCTGTTCACTTAGTTTTTGAAGCACTCCCATGTTTGTTTGTTAAATAGCAGGCTGTGTGTGTACCCACCCAATAAGCTGCACTCAAGCCATCTCTGTGCAGTACAATTCTGTCTGCAACTCTGGTGACGGAACACTTTTCTGAAAGGAAATAAACTGTTATTCAAGTACAGGGATTTTAAAGTAGTAGCCAAGAAATAAGGCATTTTCAACATTTGCTTGTGTAGGAGTTCTAACAAGAAATACCATTTTTGTTTTGGGGGGAGGGGGTTGCTTACAAATACCAAGATGTTCACAGGAAAATGCAAGCTGCACGTTTTTAAAGATGGAAGCAATCACCTTCTGAAAATGTTACTAGACTGCCATCTTAAAAGTTAAGACAGCAAATAGTATTATACAGCAGTACAGAAACTCTGTTCCCATGCATTTGTGCTTGCTTTCACTGCTGCATAACACAATACAAAACTGGAATGGAATTGTCTTGTGCATTATATATAAACTTACAAAACATCTACATACAACTTCTTACATACGACTTCAGTACAGGCTTTGATTAAAGAGATGGTGTTCATCTGCTTATTATATGCATGATTTGTCATAAGCATGCGATATATACAGCCCTAACAGAAGGAGCTGGCTTACAGCCCTTAATATGCATAATGCATACAAAACGTGTACCTAATTTTGGCGAGATGCTCCTTATTTAAGGGGTCTGTCCACAAGTTCACCTCCGAAGTGCTAAAGGAACATGCCAGGGCAATACCCACATCGAAAGAAATACAATAAAAGGCATGTACGATGCTAGAGGAATAAGTCATCCCTTACAAGGAATAATTCAAGTCCCATGTTCTGCAGTCCTAGCTCTACAAGATCACGTGTTGTGCCCCCCCCCCCCCAAAAAAAATGGGTAAATTCCAACAGAGATCCTACAGCTTTCCTGGAACTGAATACTCTTTCCTACTCATCCTCATCCTAAATACTTGTAGCTACAAATACCGTGGGGGATCACAGTGGTCGGCAAGCATAGTTCCTAGTGCAACCACAAGACCGAGATCTTAAAAATCTACACCCAAGTAGTATTCAGACATCTTATTACTCACTAACCCTAATATGCACCAGTGAACCACACTTCACTAACCACTGTAAACCAAGCACACCTATTTTCTTTGCACTGGTTTGGTGGGGGTTAAATTGCTACATAAAGGATGTTCATGATCTTCCATACAGGTTCAACTGCTAGAGAAAAAGATGCAGAAGACAGCTGTTAATAGAAAAATTACATAATCTGGCTTTCTATGAACTCTGCTCTTCAAACAGCCTCCAGTCTGTCCCTCTAGTAATCTGTCCAAGAGAAATTAGACTGTTTACAACTCCATCTGACTGGAGACAATTTCATTTCCCTACACCTGCCACTCCCACAGTTCAGACATTTAGACACCAGCAGTCCTATATTCCATGTTATAACTAATGTATCATACAAATGAAAACACTCACAGCAATCTAATCTGACGAACCATTAAAGTGTTTTTCAATACAGAATAGCAATAGTAAAAAAAAAGAAAAAAAAAAAAGAAAGAAAAACTCAAAGATATTTCCTCAGTACAGTCCTATGCATTTTATTTACACTATTACAACTCTGTACCATATAGGATCATAGGAAGTTACTAGGCTATTGGCCCGGATGCCCTTATAAGCCTAGCCAAGAGTATAACCCATGTTTAGACAAATCAGCACCCAATGCCCCTGTCCAGCAGGGACATGGGTGGAATTACAGGGGTATATTTTCCGTTTCCCATCCAGTTATCCAGGTTGCACTTAAAAAAGGGGTAAAGAGATACTCTGTTTGATGTGGAGAGGGAGTCTATTCCATAGATGAGGGAGTCTCTGGGACACAAATCTGTCCCGCCAACAAGTCTTGTTGATGTCACAGACCAGGTTGAGGCCACATATGTGGGTTACCCGAGTGGAGCTCGACTTGCGGATATGCAGCAGTCCCATCAATGTGGGGTCCATGACTACCTTGTATGCCAGACAGAGGTCACCTCTGAGGAGTCT
>NC_056746.1:1145546821-1145602607 GCF_019279795.1 Protopterus annectens
TTTCCAAGACACTCTAGGCTTCTCACCATCCCAAAGTCTATCATGATGTTTTAATAGATCTTAAAAAATTACCAGGATTGCAGACTGTAAAAGACTGAAAAGTATATAACATCAAAGGCAACTGTAGTTCCTGTACTCTGTGATCTAAACCAATCTCATAAAAATCCAGTCTCATTCTTCTAATCAACTCTTTATGTGTTGTTACCTGAACATTATACTGACTTGCCTAACTTAGCACCCAAATACTTAATCTGAGGGGCTTCCTACAGCAATCCATAATTTTGTTTCAGTTTATATGCTGCTATATAGTATATGGCCATAAATCTGGTTTTCTTCTTCTTCTTGTTTCGGCTGCTCCCGTTAGGGGTCGCCACAGCGGATCATAAGTTTCCATTTTTTCCTGTCCCCTGCATCTTGCTCTGTCACACCAACCACCTGCATGTCCTCTCTCACCACATCCATAAACCTTATCTTAGGCCTTCCTCTTTTCCTGTTACCTGGCAGCTTCATCCTTAGCATCTTTTTCCCAATATACTCTGCATCCCTCCTCAGCACATGTCCAAACCAACGTAATCTTGCCTCTCTGGCTTTGTCTCCAAACCTTCCAACCTGGGCTGACCCTCTAATATACTTATTCCTAATCCTGTCCATCCTCATCACACCCAGTGCAAATCTTAACATCTTCAGCTCTGCCACATCAAGGTCTGACTCCTGCCTTTTTGTCAATGCCACTGTCTCCAACCCATATAACATAGCTGGGCTCACTAATCTGGTTTTAGTTTTATTAATCTTATATCCCCAAAATTATGTAACTTTTTCTAACAATAAAAAAGCTATTCAAATCCTGTTCAGTTATAGTCATACATATCAAAATATCTTCTGAAAGTTAAGATATTTTTACGTTTTCCTCTCCAACCTTATATTCCATATGATGAAAGGGTGTATAATCAAACCAGATGCCACCAATGAATATGTGTTGAAGAAGCACTACAGTTTCAAGATCTGCACCACTGTTGCCAAATAAAATTTCACTGTAAGTCCTTTAAATCATTACTTTATGGATTACTGGTTGATCATCTTTTTTGGATTACTGGTTTAAATTAGCACTGAGGACCAACAATTTAATATGCAAGGGGTAACTGACCTTAAGACTCTTAAAAAAATGTGCTCTGCTGGTTCAGGTAAAAGCCAGCTCCTGCCACACACAGAAAAAAAAAAACTCTGCATGGATCAGTTAGAGAACAGAGTTATAATCACTGGCTCCCCAGGATTTCATCCATGTTGTTCTCAGGGCAGTGCCTTCCAATGTTATTATAATAACAATAACCAGCAACTTCCAAGATTATTTTTTGCACACAAGGACATGCACATGTTTTCCAGGAGGGGATACTGATTCCTCTTTAGTAATACTATCTCTTTTTCTGTCTTTGCAGTAGCATTGCCAGTAGTTAGAGAAATCTAGCACACCAAAAACTCAATTATTTTTTACCCCTAAAATATGCCATCTATTAAATATAGTACAGAAGCAATAGCTTGAACAGTAACCCTTCAAAAGGCAGAAGCCAGCAGCTGAGTTTCCATCCATTCAGTACAATTACCCTTAAGCTGATAAGAAAACCACCAAATAGAAGCATTAAAATCTGAATAATTGAATGCTTTACTTTAAATAAATAAAATTAAGCAATGATATTATAAAATCAAATATACAAGAAACTATAAACATGCACATATAAAATGTTTAAACAGAGACATGGCATACAAAATGTCTGTCTAGCAGCTTACCTATTCCTGTCTCTATCAGTAGCTAAAGAAATTCTTAAATTTCTATCTGTCTGTAAGTTATTAGTCCAAACAGCAATTACAGAATTCCACAGGCAATTGGACTTTCAGCTTAAGATCTGTTCAGAAATGCAGACCCTTGTGTACAGTCCAAAAGCAAGGCAGAAATCGAACATTCCCTCTCAAATTCAGTATTTATTGTTTTACTCAATTTGAATACAATATTTCTTGCTTTTGTAGTCATATATTCCTTTGAGGAAATCCACATAAAGTAATGCATTATCTTGTCTTCAACACCACTACCTATTAGAATATCTGCTGGGATAGCATCAAACACTGCCACCTCCTTGTATCCCTAACCCCATCCCAGTCCAAGTGAACCTTGGCCAATGCTACCAAAAAAGGTGTCTATCCCTTGCCCCTAACAGGAGTGGACTGCTTAAGCAAGTAAAGCTTATCTCTAACAAATGTAGATTTTAAACAAAAGTTGTATGCTTGCTCTAACAGTAGAAGTGCCTAACCATAATTTCCTATTTATCAGATCACTGAAATAAATTTGTTTTTGGGTCCCCTCAGACCTCATGTTTACTGGCCTGGTTCCCAGTACTCAATGCTCATGATGAGTCTACCAGCTACTCTGTAACCCCCCCCCCCCCGGACTTACTTAGTTTTCACTGGGGATGGTGATGTATCCTGAGGATGTCCAAGGGGCTCAGCTCATCTGTGCTTCCATCTTGGGGGATATTTTATGACCTACCCAGTCTCTTTACCCAACCCCATACTTTTTGATTATGTCCAAGGGCAGTTCCCCTCTTTGCACCACACATCCCCTTGGGAGCATATCAGTGAGTGTCCTCCCACCTTGGATGAGCATGCCTATCCCTTTCTTGCTGCCCTGTCAGTCACCTGAGTTGCTAATCGAACCTGGGTCAGCTAGGTTGTAGTCAGGGCTTTATCTTTCTATGCCACCAAAGTGGCTATCACTGAATAGAAATTGAGATTAAACTATCCTCTCTAATGTTCTTTATGGTAATTGTTCATACAAATGCTTCCACCCTTTTTCTTGTTACATCTCCAGAGAAAACTGTGTTATGCTGCCTTTCAATTGCCCGGGTCCCTCTGTAATTATGCCACATTTCTGTATACCACTTGTCACCTTCCTTTCCTGCATGGAGGTCAAATTTGTACTAGTTTATAGAAACCTTCCACTCTCTCCCTGTTCAGATTGCAGATAGATCAGAGTTATGTATTAGGTTATACCAGTTTTGTTAATGTAAACTCTAACTTCAGCATAGGCCACCTTATATCAACCCCCCCCCCCATCCTTCCTCTCTGTTTGCAAGGTGGACTCTGGTGAGCTGTGGCTAAAGTACGTTTTCAGGGAATTTTGTCTCCTTGAATGTTTTTCAGTTTATCCAATAGCTGCCACCCTTCTTTCTATTCTGAACTTATGTCAAGATTTATTATATTTTTGCTTTTAGATTTTTTGTTAGAACAGATCTTCTGTCTTCTTTTCTGTTCTAAATGGATGGTGGGAATTATTTACAGATCTGTTAATCCAGTCTTTCTTTTCATGATTTTTCAAAATCGGTAGAAGATGTATTTTGCAGTTTGTGCCTTACCTCCTTTGAGGACAAATGTAAGAGGTCAAGTTTTTATTTTATGTTTGTGATTTCCACCAATTTTTATTTTATTTTTTCAACACCAATCTGTCTGTGCTGCATAATCATAGACATATGCAACCTGAATAATACACTTATTTTTTCATGAAAATATAGTAGCTTGAATACAATAGTGAATGATTGCGTCTTTTACTGTGACTCACTCTTTATGTTATCTTCTGTCAGTATATGGCAGACTCTTACCCTTCTTTTTTTAACAGGTAATTTTACTCATATACCTGTCATCCCCCAATCAAACTCTTTCCTTCCAATATCTGAGTGACTATACCTCAGTTCTACAGTGGGTGACGGCCATCTGTGAGAGCTATCATACAATTTAGCCATGAAGGCTGGATGTGCCTTTGCAGGCATTCCAGTTAATGGGAATGATCTATCCATGTCATTGCAGGGACTCACTACAATGCATTTATTTTTATAACTATTGGCTCTAACCATTGGGTTATGTTTAAGGAATCATATCATTTCAGTGGTATACAATACTCCTTTTATCAGGTTTAATGCCCTCTTAGGCCTATTGCATATCCAAAGGAATGTCTACTCTTGTGCACTTGTTGTTGAAGGAGACAAGAAAGTGGTGAGTTTGTGAGCATAAACCCAACCCCATGAAGCTTTTGGCATCTCTGCCTCTTATCTAAGGGATTGTGGCAGTTTATGTCCCTGCTCCACCACCCCACTACCCAGGATGTGCATGCCTATCCTCCTCTACCAGTGCCATCAAGTTCCTGAGCTGTAATTTGAACTCACATCACCAGGGTCATATTTAGGGTTTCATTTTCTACACCATTTGTACTGGCTTCTTACCCTTAAAATTTTCAGCTAACTGATTAATACAGTCAGATAAATAACGATGTACACCATCCCTAGATAATTTCTATCTTGAGTGGCTGCATGGACAATGTCAGCTGTCATATGACTGTGCATGCTGGAACATGGTTCCTGTTGGGTCACTTAGTTTTATCGCGGGGCAGTTGTCAGACTGCATGCAGCTCCACTTATCCTTGAGTCCCAACCGTTTACAAGGACAAATAAGATCATCACATGCTAGACCTACCATTTCAACATGGCCCACTCAGACACAATAATTTTTCAGATGTACTTCAGTGTTGCCCATCTGCAAAGAAATTCAGCCACTACCTTACATTTATTTTTAGATCTTTTGGCTCTAACCATTGGGTTATGTTTAAAGAATCACACTGTGTCGGTTTTATACAACACACCCTCTATCCATTTTAGTGTCCTCTTAGGTCTATTCTGCATTATTGTTTGCACAATACTTCATATAAGACCTAACTGTTGCCTTTCACATTTCCCTTACTTTAAAAACCATCTGCTTTAATTACTTAAAGGCCTTGTAATGTTCACATTCCCTATGTAATTTTAAGGTTCAGCACCATAGAACTTAGGACTTCAGCTCCTTTGAGATGAGCTGTCAATATTGAGGCCCTTTATAAGTTAATGTTCGAGTTTCTTTTTTCATCATGGAATTCTGTTTCTAAATGTAGCTTGGAAGCACTCTCCTCACATGCCCTACTGTATATAGCAGGTTCTGACACACTAATCACCTGCCCCCTTAGGCCATTCTAAGTGCTGTTTGATGAGTGTCATTTGATTTGGTTTTCTTACATTGTTTTCTGCTTAAACATAACCAGTGCAGAGAACAGCTGCACCTAGAAACTGAATGTGACTTTTACCTTTAGTGGGACTTTTCAGATCCTAGATGGCACCATTTCTTTTGATACCTTGTCAAATGCTTTTGGACAGAGCTTCATATCGAGTAAGCAGTATGTTGTTTATTCTTCTTCCTTGAAAGCTTCAGTTCTGCCTTAGAATATTTCTGAAATGCTTAGAGGCCACAGTGTTCATTCAGCTGGACATTTTAACCTTGCCCAATATATTTTTCGGTCAGTATAGTCTCCATGCCATTACTTCCTCTCCATGTGGTGTTGTTACTCCTTGATAAACAAAGTCTACCTAACTTAGAACCCTTTGACACTGTGTCTGCTTAGACTGGCTTGGAGAATCCACTTCAGGTGCTTTCACATTAGTACTGGTTTCTTTCTTCCATTTATCAAGTTTGTTGCCTTTCTATTCCTGGATTCTGATGCATCAGTTTTAGGACAGCAGTGTAGAGCTATATTGTCCTAACACATCTGTTTCCCTTATCCTTTATAGATGTTTTCATATTAGTTTCAGTCCTGTCAACAATGTCATGCCTCCTAGTGGGCAGTCCAGTTCCAATTTGTTCCTCTCTGAGGGTAGTATATTATTTGTGACCCTGAGATTTTACTGTATTCTACTAGAAGTTTCTTCTTCATGACTCTTGCCATTCTTGGTTTACTCTGATCAAATTTACCCTTTAGCCTAATTAAGTCACCTTCTTGCATGCCCCTGGATCTCTTCATTCTCACATTGTTATTTATCCCAGTGAATTGTGCTTTCACATATTCATCTAGTATGTTTTTTTTTCTGTTTGGCTAGCTTGTCAGTTTTGAGCCACTCAAAGCCTCTGTGTGGTTCAGCCCAAACCTGAGGTGCAGGTTTGTATAGGTACAAATATAGGCCCTTCTAACTAGAATCACAGCCACAGAACACTTTGTGGGTGTTTTCCTTCTAGGTGTCAGTGCAACAGCCAACCCCCTGGCTACCTTAGTAATGGGTGCTAACCCTAAGCCGAATGGTGCCCCTTCCTCCAACCCTATCCCTACACTTTAACTTAAGAAAAACTTTCCCGTATCACTCCCATTATGCAGACAAATTCTAAGTTAATGTTATGGGAGTGTTTTCTCATGAAGATTGGGAGAGGAAATAGTTTTCCTTTCTCCATTATTTGTTCATTCGATGTTAGGGGTGTTTGGTCTTCTATATTTTCAAACTTCTTAATACAGTGTGCTTGGTATATACCTTATCAGGCACCTGCAGCAACTGGAAGGACTTTTCTTACAAAGAAAATTCAGGGCCTTCATTGTATGTCATATGTTGACAGACTGAAATCACTGTCAGTATACTCTCTGTCTTACAGACTACTCAGAGGTGACCTCTGCCTTGCATATAATGCAACCTCAGATCCTGCTCTAATGGAAATGCTACACATTCATAAATCAAACTGTATAAGATGCACTCGCTCTGTGGAACTCAACCTAGTATGTGACATCAACAGGACTTGTTGGAGAGACAGATATGACTCACAGAGATTACCTCTCCTCTGGAACAAACTTCCAGTTCAGGTGAAACAGAGCCCCTTGCTGACCCTATTTAAGCGTAATTTGGATGATTGGATGGGAGACTGCAAATTCACTCCAGAAGTTTCACCTGTGTCCAGCTTGGACAGGGGCAGTACTTGTTGACTTAGTTCCGTTTAATACCTTGATATTCTTGGGAACAGGGATTGTACTTGACTAAGCTTAGGCTTGTAAGGGCCCTAGAGCCATTAGACTAGTAACCTCTTATGATCCTATGAACCATGACATTAAGAACATTTGATCATATAGAAGAGAACCATACATATCCATATACATATAGATATACATGCAGATTCAGTCAAATATGGGAAGGCACACATTGGAAATAAAGTAAACACTCTGACTGGAAATGGAAACAAGTACACAAAAAAGACAGTCAGTGCTGGTGTTAGGCAAGTGCAAGAATACCATAAGTAACACAGGTATGCATATAGAGGCATAGCTGTGCACATGTGAATGGCAGGCAGCAAGAAAAACTGTAAGGAAAGCATCAATATCCATTCACTAACAAAGTTGCAAACATGAAAGAATGACATCACATATTGCATTACTGTTATCAGTATCATCACTAACATATGTCAATGTCAATCAGGTAATACATATCAAGAAATGAGTCTATTCAGATATTTTAGAAAAAATATAAGAAACTCCTGTGTCAACAGACAAGGCAACAACCACAGACACATTAATGTGTCAGTAGTCAGCAGAGTGTTCTTCATTGCCACAGGGTCAGAATAACACACCAGGACAAACACTGGATCAACTGTCAGTGTTACATTAATGCAGTCTAGGGCTCATACCACATTCCTGGCTGTCCCCGCCATGTCTGCAAATACTCAGCCGATGTTGTTCGGGGGGAGCTGGATGTGGTGACACTTGCAAGGGTAGTGTGAAAAGTAACATGACTATAATGTGACCATCTGATGTGCCTTCTGGGCTCACAGTGGTGTGGCCATTGGCAGATGTGTGTGCATGCTGCAGTATAGACATAGATGTCTAATGGCCAAGTGGGGGTCTAATGAGAGGGGGTTGGCCTCTGCCCACTGGAGGTACTCTGCTTAGTACATTTAGGGCACGTAATACTGGTTAGTACTACAACATTGCTCTAACACTGCTGTAACAAGATTTTCAACTGAGTGTGCAATAGACAACACACTGTCATGCTGTTCAGTCAATGCAGCCATGATTTTACCATGTCTGTGCTCCTGATCATTGTGTAATACACACATTTGGTGTGCTATATGAACAGTTGCACAGGCAAATGCAAGGTCAGCTCCATGATGCAGCTGGGAATGTTCATTCGCCTGTAATAATAGACAGACAGCCTTGTGACACACATCCATGCAGAGCAGCAACACTCACACATGTCCTGTGATGGGCAGTACCTCTCAGTCATGGGGAAGAGCCACTCCATCATCAGATTCTGTATGGGACAGTGGCTCATGGACATCATAATGTCCAGCAGCTGCTGTCACCATGTCTTCAGAATATCAGACACATCATCCTCAGTATCTGAAGCTACACCATGATCCATGCAGTTGACCCTTCTAGGGCATGCAATAAACCCAAATCTGTGGCCTGTGTGCCACACACTGTGCTATCACAGTGAGGCACATCACACCCCAACAAAGTTTCAGTGGATGGGCTACTGGAGAAGACAGGCAGTGGATGGTCTACAAGAAGAGACAGATGACACAGGTTAATTACACATACAAACAATACATAATGTGTCTTAGTAATGATATATAGACCAATTATATCACTACAATGTTATTGGGGATATGGACTTACCAGGATGTTGTGCCTGGGTGAGGTTCATGGACCCTATATAACAGAGAGGTTTCATGTATGCTACATATTGCACATAACTGACAATTAAGAATAAAAAGTAGTAAAATATACCTGGCATGTTCTGATGGGACTCCATCATTGGAGGTGATTTTGAACTGAAACAGAGGCACAGAAAGCTATGAATCACAATAATAGCATTTGGAGACACTTACATGACAAACAGTGAACATGTTGTCCAGATGTCCCTGTGTATGGAAAAAAGCATCATAAATATTATACAGCACAGTTATATTAAAGATGCTGTACCCTATAAACAAGGTGGCCAACCATAACTGGTCTGATTCTAGGTGCATCTGCATGGGCCATGTCTTGTGATGACGTATCTGTACTTTACAATGGCATAAATAAATCAGCATGTGAGCATAATTCATTGTCATGACAGATGGCAGAGGCACAGAACGCTATGGATCACTATAATAGTATATGGAGACACTTACATGACATGGGTTGCTGCTGTACAGATGTTGACAGATCTATGCAATTGAAAAAGACAAATATCACACATGCTGCTTGAAGTCTTAGATATGTAATGCATTGTTACCACAATATGCAATAAAGCTTACATTGGGAATCCACCCCCTATGCGTGACCATGTTTCCGATGCAATTATGCTGCAGAATAATATAATATGGCACTACATTAATAATTTGGACACATTTGTATATGTGCTGCAATGATTTTAAAGGTACAACTTACATGTACATCCTAGAATGCTGACTTCAATACCTCCAAGATCGCAACTAGTGGCATTATGTGATGCCAGGAAAACCGTGATCTCGTCTGGGGAAGTTAATGGAGGCCCACCTCCAGTAGCATTCCTCAACCTCTAATAGTGGCATATTCAGTTAGCTGCATGGAGGATCTTATTCAAGCAAAGTCAACATTAGGCCTCATGAGATTAATTGTAACCCCCTACAGCATTGATTATGTTCATCAGTTCAGTCCAAACCTCATTCCTCCACACAGTATTTCCGGTCCATCCAAGGAGGCTTCAGCCATGCTGTGCAGAGCCTCAATTATAACTGCATTCTCAAACTGAGAAAAATTGTCACTCCTAGTTCAGTTTGACACCTGGAAGATATTCGTATATGCACATCTAATACATTTTATGGCGGCTGATGACTGACATGATGATGATGATGTTATATGCATTTGGCAAGTTACTTGCTCTACTCTCCTTACCAGTGTGAGTTATGCAAAATAAACCTTTATCATGTATATTACTGTTATGTATTAAAGAACATAATAGATATGGAAACAATCTCTAAGTATGTAAGACATGTCACAACATCATCACATGTAACAATCCATTATTTATCCGTATACGTCATATGTGGGATTTAAACCCATTGCAGGAGATACTACAACAACTAAAGGACCACCATACACTCATTACTTTACATATCAAAAGAGTAAACAATGAATGTCCAAAGTCACCCTCACTTTCTATCAGATTGAATGTATTAAGCATCAGAGAGTATCCACATACAACTTACGGAAACACTCAAAATTCATCATTCTCTATAACCATAACACAGATGGTAGAGGTTAATCACAATGAACTAAGGATATCTTTTTTTATTCCAGCTGTATCTATAGTATCTATAGTGCACACATTAGTTAATATAAGAGAATATCATAAACTGTTAACAAACTACTTACAGAAACCCTCAAAATTCATCCTTCTCTATAACCATAACACAGACAGTAGAGGTTAATCACAATGAACTAAGGATATATTTTTTATTCCAGCTGTATCTATAATATCTATAGTGCACACATTAGTTAATATAAGAGAATATCGTAAACTGTTAACAAACTACTTACAGAAACCCTCAAAATTCATCCTTCTCTATAACCAGAACAAGACAGTAGAGGTTAATCACAATGAACTAAGGATATCTTTTTATTCCAGCTGTATCTATAGTATCTATAGTGCACACATTTGTTAGTATAAGAGAATATCATAAACTGTTAACAAACTACTTAAAGAAACCCTCAAAATTCATCCTTCTCTATAACCAGAACAAGACAGTAGAGGTTAATCACAATGAAATAAGGATATCTTTTTTATTCCAGCTGTAGCTATAGTGCACACATTAGTTAATATAAGAGAATATCGTAAACTGTTAACAAACTACTTACAGACACCCTCAAAATTCATCATTCTTTATAACTATAACACAGACAGTAGAGGTTAATCACAATGAACTAAGGATATCTTTTTATTCCAGCTGTATCTATAGCATCTATAGTGCACACATTAGTTAGTATAAGAGAATATTGTAAACTGTTAACAAACTACTTACAGAAACCCTCAAAATTCATCATTGTCTATAACCATAACACAGACAGTAGAGGTTAATCACAATGAACTAAGGATATCTTTTTTATTCCAGCTGTATCTATAGTATCTATAGTGCACACATTAGTTAGTATAAGAGAATATCGTAAACTGTTAACAAACTACTTACAGAAATCCTCAAAATTCATCATTCTCTATAACTATAACACAGACAGTAGAGGTTAATCACAGTGAACTAAAGATATTGTTTCATTCCAGCTGTATCTATAAGTATCTATAGTGCACACATTAGTTAGTATAAGAGAATATCGTAAACTGTTAACAAACTACTTACAGAAACCCTCAAAATTCATCATTCTCCATAACTATAACACAGACAGTAGAGGTTAATCACAGTGAACTAAGGATATTGTTTCATTCCAGCTGTATCTATAGTATCTATAGTGCACACATTAGTTAGTATAAGAGAATATCGTAAACTGTTAACAAACTACTTACAGAAACTTTTAGAATTTGTCATTCTCTTTTAACATTCCAGACACAGTCAAGGTGACCCAGAATTTACTAGTGATATACTTTTATGCAATTTTCATCCACTTTCCATAATGTCTGTTTGCTTTTAAACATAAACTCATTTGCAAGCACATTGTTCAATCCCACAACTAGTTTGTACTGCAGACTTGTTAGAAACCTGGGAGGAAACTCCCAGATATGCTCAGAACTAGTTCAAAATGATGTGAAGATTACTGATCCTACGGACATTGCCAACATACTGGCTGACAGGTTCAGTGCAAACTTCACCCCCCCCTCCCCCCCAAAAGGAGAGATATCTATACCAAGCGATTGCAGCCCCCCAAACATCTCCAACGCCCAAGTGAGAACTGCTCTCCAAAGCAAAAACACAGCATCCATGGGACCTGATGGTGTCCCCAGCTGTGTGCTCCACGAACTCAATGAGGAATTAAACCCACAGCTAGGACAGCTGTTTAATCAAAGTCTTACCTCTGGATACGCACCCAGGAGTGGCGCACTGCAACTGTGGTCCCACTTCACAAAGGCGGTGCCTCCACCGACCCTGGAAATTACCGGCCCATTAGCTTGACAAGCCTTATCTGCAAAGCCATGGAGAGGATCATAATGGACCTCATAAATAAAGACATAGGAATTTGCAGACTTTGGATCCAACCCAGTTTGGCTTTGTCAAAGGCAGATCATGCCTTTTAAACTTGGTTGACTTTTGAAACAGTCACCAAAGCCATTGATGAGGGAAAGGCAGTCCATACAGCCTACCTCGATCTGGCGAAGGCCTTGATACAATACCCCACTCGGGTATCATCGAAAAACTCATCAGCTTAAATATTAACCCATACATCACAAGATGGGTTGCAAACTGGCTGAGTGACAGAACCCACAGGGTCAGAGTTGCTGGCGCCATGTCAGACTCAAAGCCTGTCACAAGTGGTGTCCCACAGGGCTCAGTCCTGGGCCCACTCTTGTTTGGCATCTACTTCTCAGTACAAGCAAACACAGGAGGGCTATGGCTGACAAAGTTTGCAGATGACTGCAAACTGGGCCATAGTAGAAAACACATCTGACACAGATATCCTTCAGAAGGGTCTCACAGAAACAGATAACTGGTGCCAGAGCCATGGCCTAAAGTTAAATGCCAAAAATGCATAGTCATACCCTTCGGGAAAAACAAGGTTACCCCTAGCTACCAAATAGGTGGCAATCCACTGAGCACAGAAGAAGTTATCAGGGACCTGGGGACCCAGGTTGATAATAGTCTGTCATTCGACACCCATGTAGCTAAAGTAGTTAGGAAGACCTTCTACATTGCCCACCTTATCATGAAGAGATTCTCATCTAGATCAAGGGAGGTCATTGTCTCCTCTACTCATCACTCATCAGACCAATGATTGAGTACAATGCCCCATTCGAATGTATCTGACCCGACACTTGCAGCAGCTGGAGAGGCCACAAAAGTTCCTCACCAAAAGGATAAAGGGTCTCAAAATCTGTCCTATGCTGCCCGACTGAAAGAACTCCAGCTCTATTCAGTCGCACGCTGCTCAGAGGTGACCTTTGCCTAACATACAAGGCCATGTCAAACCCAGATTTGATGAATATGCTTCACCTCAAAAAATCTAGATCCATCAGAACCACAAGGGCGGGAGACTTAAACCTCGACACGGCTATTAATAGGACATGCTGGAGGGATAGATTCATCACCCAAAGACTCCCTATGCTGTGGAACAAAATCCCGGTATATGTGAGGCAGAGCACCTCGCTGGCCTTGTTCAAGAGAAATCTTGACCAATGGATGGGAGATCGCAGATATACCCCAGGGATTACCTCAGTGTCACTGCTCGACAGAGGCACAGCAAAATAATGGGTATAGTTCCCCATACTAAAGGGGTGGCGTAAGCCACAAAATGATGGGCTAGGCTTGTAAATGCCCTCGGGCAGATAGCCTAGTATGAACCTATGAACCTATGAACCTATGAACCATGTATAATTTGAATTATAAAGATTAAATATAACAGAGCTATGTAATGATAGTAGTGTATTCCCCAACAACAATACCATCAAGTGACAGCTTACTTTTGAGGCTAGCTGCAAGTCAGCTGTACCTTAAGTGAATACACTCCTGTGCACTTTTAAATACCATTTGCAACCATACATAATTAATAACCTCATTAACATTCAATGTTTTGGAATCCTATTTGCACACATCCACATAACTTCTAGAAGTTTAACTCATTAACTGACAGCTCAGTGTTATGAGAGGGGACTCCATGCATCTATCCAATAGGTATCAGTAAATGGGACTATCTGTGACGTGTGCCCAATGCCCTCCAATAGTCTGATACCATTTTATATGCACCAATTTTAAAATGTGATTTGGATACACTTACTGGTCTTATTATTTGCAAACTGAGTGGGGTCTCAGTTAGCTTTTATCTGAGTGCAGTTTTTGACAAAGTTCTAGCTTCAAGAGTGAAGATGTCAACCAAGACGAGGTTTTGTCATGTCCGGGCACCAAACACGACCAAGGAGGAGACCACCAAGATGCTCACTGTGTACTCTGAACATGAGCAGAGGATGCGAGTATGCACAAGGAACTTTGCCATTATACAGATTTGGAACTGAATTGTGAGGGAGCACTGTCAATGGAGCAGGATTTTCCAGACTGGCATGCAAGTCCATCACTGATACAATGACCTGCATTGCAGGTGCATTGAGGATCTTTGCCGGAGGGTTGCAGGGGTCCAATATCAGCCTACAGATGTCTGCAGTAAGTTTTATAATCCAAACCTTAACACTTACATCATATCAAATATATTTCATAGCTGTATGTGTTTATGCGACTGTTTAAATTTGACTTCATGGGTTTCTGTACTCAGTAATATTAGTGTATTTAACATTAGACACATACAGCTGTAAATGATATGCCAGAAATATTTCTATTACAACCAAAACTGAGCTGTTATCTCAATTAGCTCAACTGGTTAAACAAGGAGTCACAGTGAGTGATGATCTCCTATGTTTGGGTTCAAAACCCACTGAAGGTCATTTTATAAATATTGCTGTTTATGTAGTTGATATTGAACTTAAGCAATTTAAGCCCTCTATTTTCTTGGCAAATCTCCAGTACAATCTTTTCTAAATATGTAGAAAGGCCATGTTTCACTGGAGTATTTGTATTTCATTTTAATAATTACATGTTTGAGGAGCTATGTGAGGTAATTTCAGTATACATTTTTACATATCTAGTAATTACATTTACATGGTGCATTAATGCCTATAGTCCTTAGGCCTCAAATAAGTATGCATGTCTCTGTTATCCTCTAGATTCTTTAAGCATGCCTTAGTAATTCAGTATGAATGGGGTGAGTTTCTGTCACTTAGCTTAACCCGTTAAGCAACAGTCCACTATGAACGTCTCAGGGATAAATGTGGGTTTGAATCATTGATGTTATTTTGAAACTTGCTTGTTTAGTTATGCAGTATAGCTCTTGTAAACATCAAGTATGAATGTACCTCCTGCATTCAGGTGGGTTTTTTCTGGGTATTCCAATTTCCTTCCACATTACAAAGACATGCATCTGGAGTGTTTCTCTCTGGGCCTCTGCTGAAACTTGACTCATTCCATGTCAGACTTTCCCGGTAAACATATGTTAACTAAATAAATGAATGAAAGAGGTACATTAATGCCTATAGTGCCTACATCTTGGATGACCATGATTCTGGAAACATAAACATTCTAGTTCTGTCATTATGGCTGTATGTGCATCTCATTGCCAATGCATATATATTTTAGCTGCAAATCTTTAATGACACAATATAATCAATTGCATTTTAACATTGATGACCTCCTACATAAATAAAATGATGATGTATTCATCAAATAGTGATGAATATGTTTTACTGTCTATATATGTCTCTCAGGGGCATACAAAGATTCTATTGCAATACATGAGATTGTAAACTCTGCATTGTTACAGCTTCTGGTTAGTGCTATGACCAGTGTGATGGCATGCCGTCTGCATTCCATGGTGTTTTATTTCAAGTGCACAGCACATGTTTAAAGTTGGCATTTCATTTTACTGGTCCTGATATTTATGATCTATATTCCATGTTTCTGAATCTTCCTTGCATAGTCATGCATTTCAGTTATTTGACTTACATAAATCCCTACAATCAAAGCCACCATGGATTAGCTAGGCAGGTAGGTGTCAGAGTTGGGGTGAAAACTTAGATGAGAATTGTAAGTTTCAAATCAGTGCACATCCAGTTTGTATGTGAAGTATTGACAGTGACACAGCAATGACTGAATGTGCCAAATGTGAACTTTTATGTCATGTCAAGGCTAAAGAGCGTGCACATGTGCTGCTCAGTATTCTTGACCATTTACTTTTACATAGTGAGCAATATATATTCTGCTGACAGAATCCTTCCATGCCGGTGAGAATTATTTTTTTCCTTTTTGCTGGTGATAAGGCTACAGCTAGGAATCAGGCCCTGTTCACTGAATGGATGCAGAGAGTGGAGTCTTGAGAAGCAGTGGAGGTGATAGGTATGTGTTCTAACTGCAAACATTAATTTCCCCAGAAGCAGGCATAACATTATTAAAAAACAACTTTTTGTTTGCAGAATCAGGCAGACTAATATTAATGCAATACTACCCATAATGCACCTGCAAGGTAACTGCAATAATAATTGATTTTATGTGCAAAACATTATAGGTGTATTGTAAAATTTCACATTTGAGTTATAAGCAGGGTATATTTGAGAAAATATTTATTTTCTTTTTAAATGCAAACTAAATGATATATACATCTGTACACATGTCACAGTGCTTGTTTTCTGTTATAAATTTTTGTGTTGTTACCTCTTTTGGAAAAACAGTTGATAACAAACCTTATGTTTAGCAGTGGTGCATGCTGACTGTTATGTTTGTCATAGCCTTACTATTCTACTGCTGAATGGGTGTCTGCTATTTTAACATTTGTAATGAGTTTGGCAGACACTTTCTGGCATTTGTATTTCAGTTCAAAATGTCATGCACTTCTGCAGTAAGTAATGTGATGGATTGCCATCCTTTTCCTGCAATTATTGTGCACAAACCCAATGCTGTTATTATTTTCTATCTGCTTGTTAAATATTCACTGATCAGCATTACAGTGTTTGAATTGATCAGGTACATAGATAAGAGTAACTACAAATGCAGGTAGTGTCAGTTATACATTTCTTAATGATGATCACTGTGTGGAATAAACTAAATTGGTGGATATCACATGCTGTATCTATGCTGATGATTGTCGAGTTTTTCTGAGGTGTTGTACTGCATTCTAATTCTCTGATATTTTTTTTTCAGTCATGCTTTTTTTTCCCACATCATTTTTATTGATTTTTATAAATGCAGTATAACAAAAGTATTAAACAATGAAGATAAACCTAACTATATACAAATTCCATAACAGATATGCTTTTGTCAATACATTCACATTTTATCTAACAGTTTTTTTAAGTTTTAACCAAGCTAGTTGCGTATGTGTAATTCTTGAAGTTCTTGTAGTTATAGTAAACAATTCTCTATTACATACAATTTTGGCCATTGATATAAATTCCACAAAGGATACATTTTTTTTTACTTTTCCAATTCAAAGTGATGTTTTTTCTTGCTATAGCAAGAAGGGACCAGAGGAGGTGTATTTGTGTGCTTGGAATGTACACTGGCATCAGAGCATTAAATAATAGTGAGTTAGTGACTTCACATTTATCCGACCACAGTGCTTTTATGAAAGATTTAAATTCCTGCCAAAAAGGGATTACAGTTTTACATTCTATAAACATATGTGCCCAGTCTGCACATAGAGTTTATTCACATTTCCAGCATTTAGAGATTGTGTTTCTTGACATTAATGCCACTTTATGAGGAGTAAAAAAACTTTTATGAATGAATTTCCATGTGTAGATTTTCCAAAAGAGAGACAATGTACTATTATTGACTGATTTGAGTATTATTTTCTCCTTTTTTGAAAATCTGGATTTATTAACCTTTTCTGCATAATTCCATAAAGATTCTTCAGGGGTTGTATGTTCATACGTAGTGTCTTATATAGTCTTGATACTGAAAACCCATTATTACATAGTGCATTAATTTCACATAAAAGTGATAGAATTTTGAGTCTCGGTGTGGAATTCACTATTTGACTTATTTTGAATTAATTTACAATGTATTCTCTGAAAGTTTGTATGTTTAGACAATTGTTTTGATTTATGTTAAATTTTGCTATAAGGGAGTTAGCTTCCTGAATATAGGTAGAATCAAGAAATTGATACCAAAATATTAATCCATTTTCTTTCATTTCTCCTATTTTTTAATGTTATAAGAGTCCAGACATTTATTTGTAAATGCTATAGGGAACATTAAAAATAGAAAATCTCTAGTTTTATAGTCCTGATTCATTATTTGTTTATAAATGTTTTGACTATATAATTAATAAGTGGAAAGATTTTTTCTTTTTTATTTGTATTATAAGAAAAAAATTTATTGCCAAATAAACGTTTTCTGTTTCAGAAAACATATCATTCTTTTTATTTCCTCATTGCTATCTAGTAATATCATTTTATGTAAATTTTTCCAATTATACGCTATTTATAGTTTAGCCATTGACTTATGACATTCGGTATGATTGATTCTGCATATAATTCTAGGTGTGGAAACGCTATTCTGCCCTCTTCTCAGTTTCTGTAATACCGAGCATGACTAATTCTTGGCTTTTTTGGAAACCATAGGAATTTAATTAATAAGGAGTTAAGTTGCTTCATTAATTTATTTGGGAGGAGAAGCTATTATAGTTTGGAAGACATACACCATTTTGGGTAATATAATAATTTTAACTAAAGTTAACATTTCTTCCATAATAAAAAAACATTTTATTCCATTTGTTTAAATGGCCCTTGACAGTGTGCATTAACATTATGCAATTTATATGTATAGTATCTTTCCAATTTGTTTTTATATATATTCCTAAATATTTAAACCTATTATTTGCCCAGTTAAAGTTAGTATATTTTTCCAAAATGTTTTTTTTTGTTCAGTAAAATAGTTTCAGTTTTATGATTAAAATTTAAACCTGAAATTATTTCAAAATTATGTAAAGATTTTATAATATGTTCGATTGAAGAATCTATGTCCCCAATTGTTAATAAGATATCATCAGCAAAAAGCTGAATTTTGGAACTATAGTTTGCATTAATGTAAAAACTACTTATCTTATCATTAGATCTAATATAATTAGCTAGGGGTTCCACTGATATAGCAAATAATAAAGGTGATAGGGGACACCCTTGTTTGGTACCTTTCCTTATTTTGAGCGGTCCTGATAAAAAAAACTCCGATCTTAATGTATGATATAGATGAGGTATATAATTTACTTAACAGTTTTATAAAATCTGAAGAAAAG
This sequence comes from Protopterus annectens, assembly GCF_019279795.1. Lineage (NCBI taxonomy): Eukaryota > Metazoa > Chordata > Ceratodontiformes > Protopteridae > Protopterus > Protopterus annectens. Next base: position 1,145,565,654 of record NC_056746.1, read on the forward strand.
TTATACATTTCTAATACTTTAAATAAATATGGCCAACTTATAGAATCAAAAGTTTTATCCAGATCCAAACTGTTTGTTAATTTATTTTTCTTTCTATTTGCATAGTCTAATAGGGTTAGAAGTCCAATGACATTATCATGAACTTTTCTATGTGAGATAAACCCTGTTTGGTCATTGGATATTATTTTTGGCAAAAAATGATTTAACCTATCTGCCAGAATTGATGTAAAAATCTTATAATCAACATTAAAAGGAGAAATAGGGTGATAAGAAGTCACTTGATTAGGGTCTTTGCCATGCTTTAAAATGGGAGAAATCATGGCATATTTCCATGAAGGGAAAATGCTGTCATTTTTTCTGAATTCTTCTAAAGCGTCTATTAAAATCAGCAAAGTTTCATCTGAAAGTATCTTATATATCTTTCCTATTAGTCCATCAAGACCTGGAGCCGTATTGTTCTTAATGTTTTGTATTATTTCCTTAAGTTCCCTTAAAGATATTGGTTTAAGTAGTTTAGTGTTTTGTTCTTTTGAAAGTTTTTTATTTATGTTATCTTTCAAAAAATTGTCTTTTTAGAGTGTTATCAATATTATCTGAGATAATGCTATTCACTTTTTCATGATGTGTTCTAAAGACCTCTAATATTTATATCAGTTATATGTTTTGGTTTCTTCTTGGAGTTATCTATAATTTCTTTAATATGACTGACATTTATTATACTTTTGGATTTAACTGCAAGTCTATGCATATTTTTAGAATTGGTTGAATAGGTTTGTAGTTTTATTTTTTCTAGACTTATTGCTACTTTGTGATTCAAAATCTCTGTGAACATCAAATTAATTTTTTTAATTTCAGAAGTACTAGTAACATCTTTCATATCCAGGTTCTTTTTTAATGTATCAATTAATGATTGTATTCTTATTAACTCCTTATCCCATTCCTTCCTATTATTTAGATGCCAACTTTTAATTTTACCATATAAGTATGATTTAAGTGTATCCCAGAGTATGATACTAGAAGTATCATTACTATCATTGGTATCAAGAAAAAAATGTATTTCTTTTAATAGCCATTCTCTAAAATTCTTCAGCTTAGTAATATATGCAGGTAATCTCTGCCAGAAAATTAAGTCCCTAGGTGTTATATGTACTTTAAAGAAAATAGCATTGTGGTCGGATAGCGGGCATGAACTGATCATAACCTCTTGTATCTTGGAGATTAAGTCATTGGTAACATATATGTTATCTGTGGTAGTTTGAGTACCAAACCTATAAGAGTAATATGTATATTGGAGGGATTTTGACTCTCTTATGACATAAATATCTCTCATATTTGAAGCATCAATAAAGTGAATTAGTTTTTTTGGCTGTGGCCGACAATCTAAAATTACCCTTTTTAGTAGTATCATTCTCAGAGAGAATACAATTGAAATCACCTGCACAAATAATGTCTCCTTTCGCTTTAATTGAGATTAATTTTAAATATTTATTCCCTGTTTCTGCACCAATCCCAGGGATGCAATATATATTAACTAAAGTGACATATTTTCTATTTATTTCCAATGTTATCATAGTCAACATACCATTTTTGTCTGAATATGAATCTGACTTTAGGTGCAGGTAAAGATTTTTGCCACAAAATCATAATGCCCCTTCTCCTGGTCTGGAAATGAGATTTAGCAAGTATTACATAACCATTAAAAGACATTCTATTCATATATTTTTCTATTAAATGAGTTTCTTGTATAAAAGCAATATCCACTTTGTTTGTTTTGAGATATTTACAAGGTTGGATGTCAAGCTTACACCTTGGAGTTCATGAAAATCTACTGCCAATCATTAGCGGACCGGAGTTCCGCTGTGGCGAACCCTAACCGGGAAAAGCCGAAAGACAAACAGCAACATAAATTTCCTCTCTTTATGTTATTATTAAGGCCATTAGAATTGATTGAAACAGACATCTTTAAAGACACATTTTGCATTATAAATTATTCTGTTATGGACAAAAGGATAACTTTAAATATAACTAACATACATTCATAACTATATACAATTCCAAACATGGAATATGATATTCCTGGTTCAATGAACGAGTCATTGAATCCACCTTCTACCATCCTACAATCATTAAACATTATCCATCTAATGCTTCTGCCTAGGTTTAATGAATAGCACAGTATATATCAAAATATGATAGCTCTCTTTAAATGTATAAAACAGCTAATCCATCTCTTAGGGAATCATTAAAGTACCTATTAATAACTTCAATTAGACAACTATGAACATCAAACAAGGTATCCAATAACAATGATGTAAGCTGTTCCATTTTCACATAACAAGAGCTCCAAATCTATAAACTAATAAGCATTTGTTACTCATTACTAATAAGGAAATAACCAAAAAGATTTACGTTTATGTTATATTATAGATTCTGTCTAATTTAATCGAATATTTATATTCATTTATCATATTTCGTACTTAACACCAAGATCTTACAAAAAAAGTAGTAAGTATAATTACTTCCTAACCTTAACTTGTCTAATATTAAACACATATTTCAAATGAAAGCATTGAACAATATATATTTGCCAACAACTTTTCATATCAGTGTTTGCTAAAAACAATATAACATATAAATATCATGATTAACAAAAGAAGGGCACCTCAAATATTAGTATATAATGAGAACTTGTATATATTAAATTATGTGTATTTATACCAAACATGAACGTGTTCAGTATTATGGTTAAATAATTATATACAAAAGGCATGGAGAGTATGACTTTTTATGAGGTATCATTGAAAACTATTTTGAATTTCTCTATAATAAAATAACTCCATATTGTTTTCAACCATGTTATTATCTCTTTCTGCCCCATTCCATCTCTCATGAACACTGTCAATGTATTTTAGTCTTGTTAGAGTAAAATATTCCTTTTCTTTTCTGTATGCATAAAAAAAAACATGAGCAGTATAAGGCTCACATTTATATTTGTAGCTTATTTATATGAGTAACTATATAAGACTGCGTATGGTATGCACAAAATAAATCTCCTAAAATATCTTTAACTACCATGTTAATTCTTATTTTAAAGTCATTTCATTATCAAAATATTTTGTGCTTGCTTAGCAATGCTGTGTAAGAAGGTTTATTTTTTCAACATTTATTAAACAATATTTTATATGTTTACGTACTTATAACTATGGATTAAAATATAAAGATAAGTATACTACTAATATGTTTAAGACAGACCTATTAATAGCAGAGGTACCAGCAGCTGAATTACACATAACTTATGACTCTTTAGCTATTTTATCCCTTGTACATACAAGTTGAAATGCCATTAACAAGTGATGATAATTGTTAAATTTACTATAAGAAATACAAATGAAATCATTTTAATGTCTCTGATAAAAACTGCTGATTGTAAAAATCACTTTTTGGATGACATAATGAACATATCTCATTCTTTTCATAGCCTATACTGTGTGCTTTTTGTTATAAGTATATTTTTTATGTTCTTCTCTTGTAAATATCACTTTCACTAAAATAACATTATATGTAATCTCTTTGTATTATGAAGCATTCTAAGAAACTTTATAAAGAAAAAAAAAGAACCTATTATTGCTATATTCAGAAACAGCTGCTGCCCCTTAACTTGTGTAACCACATTTTGAGGTATATTTACAGAGCAAGTATCGTATCAGACAATGTAAAGATGTACATATTACTTACTACATTATGCTAGTTCCATACATTCATTCTCTAAGATTAAACATAACACACTGCATCAGCAAAACATTGCATATTCGCTATCTAAATATTACTTGTCTAATGACTCCAATAAATTATAAATATACTGTCTACCATCTTCTATAAGCACCTTTAACAGATCTTTGCTGACTAATACTTCAAATATAACTCCGCTCTAAATTGCTTTACAAATTGGACCTCAGTAAAGAGCTGCTCGATTTTAGTGCAGAACGTCATTTTCCCAGCTTTATTCTCTAAATAAAGAGACTTACAGGCAGCATAAAACTTCAGGTTTCTTTTAAATCCATTCTGAAATGTTACTGAAGGTATTTCCGTGTTGTTTTCGTTGCAAATGCTCATATTAATGCGGCAAAACTTAAAAGGTCATACTGAGTGTCCGTTTGCACTGCTGCTTAACTGAATTAACTACTGCAAGCATGAAAAACTGAAATCTGCACTCGAGACAGCATCCTAGTGAAGCTTTTTTGAAATTTTGGTGGCAAAGTATTTAACAAAGGTAACCAAACTATTCAGCTTGCACCAAGAACATCACAAAAGTGTAACAAAGCACTCAGTCGCCATGTAAGAAAAAGAAAACAGAAAAAATGTTAATGCAAGCACCATGTTATTTCCATTTACAAATTCAGCATCTAAGCACTCAGAATTTCTGTCTCAACTCCCATATTTTAATAGGGTCCCTATTAAATACACAGACTTTTTAAAGTTCGAATGCCATATGGTCGACACCATATGATCGAACTTCAAGAAGTTCGAAGGTGAAAAGCAATGGCTCTGTAGGGCACAGAATGGGAACATTTCCCTTTTCTGCACTGAAGTGTGATCTTGGAGTTGGTATATTTAAGTAGCAGGGGTATGCAGGTGCAGGGGGCTTGCCCCCCTGCTCAGAGCATTGAGGTAAGTTTGTTTCTTTTTTTTAAATTTTTTATTATATTTTCTATGTTTCAAACTTGGCTCATATGTTGTCAAACATATGAGGTTCAAAGTTTTGAAACTTCGAATATGTAATATAGACCTTTTAATATCACCTCATAAATCATTAGTATTATAGTATATGATCATATTTATATGTTAGAACTGTATCATTTTATAACATAACATGTTGACTAAAACATTTCGAAAATTAGTTAAGAATAACTGTCATATTTAACAAAGAACCACATGTCCCATACACATCATAGCTTGTTTCTCAGTCTACACTTCCAAATTTTAATGGTAATAAATATAGAAAAAAGAGTTTATATTAAATAGAAGCTGTGTGTTATTCCATTAGAAAGTTCTATTTCTGTCTCTTAGCAATTTTAAATAATCACTAGGACATGAGACAAGAAAAACAGGAAAACGTGTAGCAAAATATCAGTTGTTATATTTTAATATATTAATATTCGTGAATGGTACTACATTCTTTAAGTTAATGAGAAAGAAAGAAATAAGTTTACCCTGGGGATCACTTCAGTGGCTCTGCTGGACAGAGGCATAGGGAACTAATGTAAGGGGGCGGCGTAAGCCAACACATTCTGGCTAGGCTCTTATGAACCTAAATAAGAAGATAAGAATGAAATGTATAGCAAAAAGGAGAAAACTAAGAAAAAGTGCTAATATTTATATAAACAAATATATATGCTCAAATATTAAGAGAAAATGAAAAAGTGTACCTTATTTATTTGTTTGAATCCCATGATGTTCAAAGACCATGTCTGCCAGAGACGTCTTAGTATATGGAGATTTTCTATATTATTTGCCCTTGAGCTTTTTGTTAGTTTTATCATTTGTAAATATTTTACCATTTGTAGTTTGTCTTTTCAGAATTGGTAAGGAAAAGTCCATTTCTTCAACTGTATCTAGTAGATTAGTTTTCTTAACAAAATCAGTTGCATCTTCAAGGTTACTGAAATTTTTCTGGCCATCTGTAAGTGTTATTTTAATCCTAGCTGGGAATACCATCTGGTATTTATTGTTGGCTTTCTTTAAGTTTTTGATTAATGGGACACATGCTTTCCTCTGTCATTATTGTAGATATGTAATCATTGTCAAATCTTATGTTTTTTCCATTAATTTTTATTGGATTCCCAGACCATGCAGTTCTTAGTATTAAGTATTTGTCTTGTGTTGACAATAATTTTACAGTGATAGATCTCCGTGATGTTTGATTTTTGACAAAGATATACCTGAAGGAGATCTGTGGGATCTTTCAATCCCAAATGACAAAGGTTTAGGTAAGGTCAATATTTTTGGTAACCTTTCATTTAAGAAAAGGACCATATTACTTCCTTCCATTTTTTTCTGGAACTCCAAAAATTCTAATATTATTCCTTCTGGACCTGGATTCTGAGTCTTTCACTTTTTCTAAGAGATGGTTCTTTTGTTTTAATAAGAAATCTCACTGTCATTTTCCTTCTGTCTTCCATCTATTTCATTCACTGATTCTTCTATAGCTGCTATCTGGTCAAAGTGTTTAGTGATTATTTCTTTCAAGTCATCTATTTGCTTCTTGCTGTCTTTCTTCATGTTTTTCATAATTCCTCCAGATTAGCCATTTTCATAGAAAGGTCCTGAATACTAGAACTTATGGTCTGAAGTTCCTTTTTTATGGAGCTGTCCTGAAGAGAAGCTTTTGAGTGACTCATAGTTGTTTCAGTCTGTGACAGGCAAGCAGAACATCTGACAGGAAATGGCTTGGTAAATTCCTTGATAAAATACCAATAAAATCAAAATTTCTTTTGTATAAGTAATCCACAGTATTAAGACAACTGACTGAGAGATCATTCTTAGTTATATTTTGAAAAAAATTAATGAAATCCTGTCAGAAAGAATGTTATACCTGTTAGAGTACTCAATTGGGAATTTTAAAGTATGCCAACTCATTACATTCCAAGAACATATGCTCCCAGGTACCTGTTTCTTCCCCATTATACCTCCAACTTGTGCTATCTGCCTCATGAAATTTTTTTTGGAGTCTGCTTGGGGTATAAAAGTACCTATGCAAACACTTCCAAGCAAAAATCCTAAATGTTCTAGATGTTGTTGCATATTTGGCAGCCATGCATTATTTCTTTATGAATTACTTATCTAATCTCCCTTCCCAATATTTTCTGACCTCCTCTGATCGATTACTACAGTTATACAATATTATATATGGCCTACTATCTACCCATTTTTTAACAGCAGCTTCTATTCTAGATTCAACCAAAACCCAACCAGTGCGGGTCTTCCATTTAAGATCCTCCTATCCCTTTTTCTTTGCCTATACTCTGATAAGAGCTCCTGAAAGGCAATCTCTATCTTGCAGTCCAAATGTCTTCTTGGCCTCTTACCATTCTATTACCATTCTATTACCTTCCCCTCTCTAATTATTTGTTCCCAATACCTTGTACCCTTTGCCAGCTTCCTCTAGTAAATTCCAGCCCCCCCCCCCGTCTGTCATCTGTACCCCTGATTGCAGTTGTCCCTATTGCCAGAATCTCCTTTCTCCATTCCAATGTTGGCTGAGTTCTTAGCATAGTTTCTGCTAATTTATAAATATAGTATTCTGTATGACTACTGTTACTCTCCTTAAGGATCTGCATCTGAAATCCCACTCTTTCCTTATTTCTTGAATTGCAACCCCTGCTTCATCATCGGCAAGAGCTTCCAGTTTCTCAGTTTTTGTATTTTTTTTTGTTTAGTCTCTTTCCACATATCCTTAGCTGCCATAACAGAGACCTTTCTAACCCATACGCCTAAAAATTTCATTTTATCATGTTCCCATAAATATGAGTATTGCAGAAACAATTCATGTGGGGGGTACACAGTTTATAGCTTTAGCCTTTGTTTTATCTTTGTTGATTGTGTATCCCCAAAAAAACTGGAACTGTCTCAGAATGTTCCAAAATAATGAGATGTCCTTTTCTGGTTCTGTCAGGTCCAAAATAATATCATCTGAAAATAAAGCCAACTTTTCTTGAATACCATACCAATTATATCCTTAAATTTCTGAGTCCCTTATATTCTTTACTAGCAGTTGTAAATGTAACACATATAACAAAGGGGAAAGCAGACACTCCTGCTTCGATCCTCTGTTCAGCCACAATTTAACAGATAAGAAACCTCCCAATCTGATTTTTACTTCTGATCCCCCATATATCCTCCTAATTAACCTTATAATTATATCAGGAAATGCAAATGCTTCATTTGCTCTACTCATAAAATCCCTGCTTACTCTGTTGAATACCTTCGCTGCATCAAGTCTCACTAACAACAACAGTAGTTTCCTATATTTTTCTTCCTTCTGGATTATCATTGTTCTATTAATATTGTCAAATGTTTGCCCCTCCATGAAATCACATTGATCCATATCTATCCACTTTCAGTTGCCTAAGTCATGGTACCAAAAGTTTTTGTGATCTGGAGTTATGATAAAAAAAATTGCTCAACAGCAATTTTTCTGAACTCATGCATATTTTCCAGGTACTCCCTTATTTTCTCTTTAGCACTCTGCAACTGAACATCTTCTTATTCTGTGAGATTCCACTTATCTTGTAATATTTTAACCTTTGTCAGCCCTTCTAAATAACTCGTGTTATTTCTTAACCATATCATTTTTTCTTTTATTTCTATCCTATTTTTGAACTCCACTTTCATTTTATCTCATTCGTTAGATGTAACTGCTGGAGTACATTCTATCTTCCCTAATAACTCTCAAATAATTTCTACTACCATTCCTTAAATTCCTTTGTTTTTAACAGGTAGGTGGGGAAGCACCAGTGTCTCATCTTTACTTCATTACACTGCATTTTATCTTATAATTATTGGTTCATGATCTGAAATTGTTATTGGATGTGTGTTGAAGTTCTTAATTAAATGCACATATTCCTGTACACTATAATTTCTGTCTAGTCTAGATCAGTTATTGTACCTTGGGGAATAATATACAAATTCTCTCTGAGTTCTTGCTACTGAATTCATGTCTTCCGTACCAAATAGCTTCATAAATTTCTTCAGAAATCTACTCCCTTTTGTTATATTTCCCATCTAGGCCCCAGATACATCCTTATACTTGCAAATCAAATCAAATTCTTGTCCAAACCCATAAGTATTATTCCCTGCTGAAAGATGATTATTTCTCCCAAATTTTTAGACTCCATAATAGCAGGTTTAGGCAAACTAAAAATATGTCCTAGCATAATCATCATTACTTGCAAGTAGACCCTTACTATCACAAATCTGCCATTATCTTTTTAACTCTTCTGTCACTATTAGAGCTCCTCTACCAATTAATATAAGTACTCCTGTTTCCCTTTGTTCCTAATATTCTGCTGAATATCCATCCTGAAATCCTTTCTTTATCAAATTCACATGCTGGTCCATGGTAGTGGTGCTGCGGTAGCATTGTCACCTCACAGCAAGACGTTGTCCCGTTCGATTCTCAGCTAGAGCATCTTCTGTGTGGAGGCATGCATGAATGAGCATGCCTTCGTTGAAGGTTGTGCATCAGGGCTGGTAACTTGGCACATAAAAATCCACTACCAAACATTAGCAGACCTGAGTTCCGCTGTGGCGACCCTAACCGGGATAAGCCAAAAGACACAACAAGACACAACATCAAATTCACATGCTCATTTATTTCCAAGTATGTCTCCTGTAGCACTATTTGCACTCTGAATTTCTTAATAAGATTAAATATTCTTTTCCTTTTGTCTATACCTGTGAGATCATTCACATTTCAAGATAATATGGAATGTGCTACCATTATGAAAAGAAGTAATTATTCCTACCTATTATATATGACAGCTTTTTTAAATGTCTCTTTCCAGCTTTTGTGATACATGTACCCACTAATGTTTGGCAGGTTAATCCTTTATACATTTTTTCTTGTCATCAACATTGGAACTTATGTCACATTTTGCAAGACATTTTGTGTTAATGAAACCTCTCAAGCAAAAAAGCAAACACACCCCCAGAACACCCCCAGAACCTGTTAATTTACTACAAATGTACAAAAGTATGTACATCTTCAAATAATGAAGTTTAACACTCATAATTGGAACAATTTCCACAAATAGCTGCAAACACAGGCCTTAATTAACCTAAAACTGAGGCTGTCCATGCTGAGATGCATGTTATTGTCTGTGCTTCTACTTACACTAATTGGAGTCTGTTTTTTATCTTTATTCCTCTCCCAAATTTCAAAAACAACTTGCACACTTTTAGAAAACATTAACTTTTAGTTTTGAAAAAAAATCAGTGTTCTGTTTTTGCATTGCCCTGCTATAAACTTGTCTCCATTGAAACATAAGAAAAAATGTACTCCTCAGCTGCAGGCTTCGAAACATAAGATGAAACATTTATTCCTAAAGGAAAAATGTTCATTTTTGTTTGGTGTTCTTTTATTAACTTGTTCCCACTAAAGATTTGTTATTAGATTAAGCCAAGGGTAATTAAGAGAAAACATATCAATTCTGTATACATTATGATCTGTGTACTTTTGCACCCCACCTCCCACTTCAACAACCCAAAATTACAGCCTATTAACTTAAACATGCTTTTGTATAGCCTTTTTTCTCTTTTTGAATTGTAATGCCTACATTTCTTAATACTAAAAAAGAAGAAAGAAAGCGAGAAGGCAGACATCTGTTTACTATAATATCTATCACATACAAGAACAACTAAAATGCTTTATTGTAAAATATGCAATATAAATCATGAAAGGTTTCATAGAAATACTGTTATGAACAGAAATTGTTTGTTTACAGTTACCTTTTTTTCCACACACACCTCCCCCCCACAATGTCCTTCCAAACATCAATGACATAAAGTGGGACAAATGCCTCAAAGTTTGTCATAAGTTTAACAAAGTCAGCAACAGTCCACTCTTTCCAGTTCTTCTTAGCAGTATTTCACAAGTGAAAATGATGCTTTGCAGTCTCATATTTATTCACTAATTTCCATAATGTTGATCTTCTTCTTATTCCTCTCCATCTCCCAACTCCATATTCCTGTTCACTTCCAAGGTTCTCCCAATTCTTCTAGTCAACTCCTATTCTTTTCTCTGTCTCTCAAGCATTTTCCTTTGGAACAGAGGAAAAGGATTCACAGGCAAATGTATCTGTGTCCTTTAACAGAAGAGTGAAAAACAGAGTTTATTCGATACACTGTAGCACCTCGGCTACAGTAAGCCTTCAAGGAGTAACACCAAACACACCAAATACATCTTTTATAATCCCAGCAGTCCATGAATCAATAAAACAATTTAACAATTAACCAATAAAATTCACTTTACATCACACTTCTCCAACAGCAATCTGTATTAAGACCTTTAGGTAACAGAGTACCATATTTTAAAATAAAAATGGGAATGCGCTGCTCATCAGTGCTCGAGAGAATGGTTAAAAATTCTAATTGACAGAGACAATGTTAAGCTACTAAATCTCAAGAAAGACATTAATATGACCTGTAGTAATTTAGCGACTGTGTTAGATAAAGCCAGATTTGAATCCTGTTTTAGAGACATCCAAAACAAGGTGAATGTCTCTGAAAAGAAAATTATTGAACAAAAAATGTGGAAAATAGAGAGAGATTTGCGTGATTTTGAAAAGGGAAGCGTCTACTTGTTTCAGGCCAATCAATGCTCACGCTCTAATGCACGCAATTCTAATGCTACGAACAGGGATAGAACAAGGAGAGCCAGCCATTACAGTGCTGATACGCCTAACTTTAACACAAATAGACAGGTTCAAGTCGTGGATTCTGCAGAGTTTCCCGAATTACCCTCGCCTGGTAACCAGCGTTTCTTTCCAGACAATTTTAGGAATGAAGGTGACTATCCACAGCGGAAAAGAGTCTTTGGAGAACAAGACTACCAGAGAGGAGGTGTGTTACGACAAGGCAGAGAGTATAAACGGACTAAATGGTACTGAAACACAGTTGTTTAATAATATGGTCGTAAATTTGTCAGGATGTCATCTTTCTGAAAGCATTATTTCTGTTTTAAACTGTGGCCTTAAATTTGTTCCTACTGTTTTGCCAAAATTGCATATATGCAAAATAGAGTTATTTAAGTTCATTATGAAGTTACATTTATGGTATTTCTTTAATGTTTTAGCTGTAAATGATGGTAAAGATGAAAGTTATAATGAATGTCAATATAATTTGAGTGCAGATGACTGTAGTATTGAATCATGTGAATCTTTTGTGTCCTGTGCTAGTGAATTGAATGCATATTACCCAATAGATTCTTCAGGTGTTAATATTGAAAGTAATTTTATACCTCCTTTTCAACATGATGGTATAAAAAAATTTCAAGCAATGGTTGATTTTGATATGGAATGTCTAATTAAGAATTTTGATAAAAAACAAGTAGAATATAATCTTACTAAACGTGAATGGCTAGAATTAATGCAATTTTCTAAGCAAAATGATTTAGTTATTAAGCAATCTGATAAAGGCAGTAAAATTGTTATTATGCATTATACTGATTATTTAGATATGTGTTTGCAATTATTGATGGACAAGACTGTGTATTCTATTGTTGATGAAAAAGTGGTTATACAAGCTAAAGAACAATATACATCTTTGATTTATAAAGGCTTACATCTGGGTTACTGGACTGAATGTGATGTTCAAAAAAAGTTAACTTTATCTGGTACTGGTCCTGCATTTTTCTACTGCCTACCCAAAATCCATAAAAATTTTAGGAAACTGCCTGGTAGACCTATAGTGTCAGCCAGACACTATTTTTTACACAATCTTGGGGTAATACTACATGGGGTATTACTAAAACAGGCAGTTAGTCTACCTTCATATATAAGAGACTCTGGATTTTTTTAAGTAAAATCAAAAATATAATGTGGAATAGGAAAATGTATTGGTTAACACTAGATGTTAAGAGTTTATACACAAGTATTCAACATAAACATGGGTTGGAAGCACTACTTGTGAGTATGGGTGACCAGCCATTTACACACTATATACTTGATTTGGTTCAATTTTTTTGGAAAATAATTATTTTTGTTTTGATGACAGGATTTTTCATCAGTTACAGGGTACAGCTATGGGGGCCCCCGTTTGCACCCATGTATGCAAATATTTTTATGGGGCTAGTTGAAAAAGAATGCATTAACAACAACCCATTTGTAAAAAAATATGTTAAATTGTATTACAGATACATTGATGATTTAATTTTTTTGTGTGAAGATGGTTTGGAAGAAATGCACAGCTTTATAACTAGCATTCAACAAAACAGATTTAATATTTCTTTTGATGGAATATCATATGGAAATAAGGTGAATTTTTTGGACATTCAATTACAGGGAATTAATGGTAAATTGGTGTTCACTAGTGTACATAGGAAATTTGATATACCACATGATTTTGTTAAGGCATCCAGTTGTCATCCTGCACAGACAATTCAAGCTTTACCATATGGAGAATTACTTAGAATCTCCCGTTTGTGTAATGAAGATGAAATATTTTTAAAAGAAATACAGAGCACAAAAGAGATGTTTGTTAGAAGAAATTATGATAGTAAATTGCTTGATGCTGATATAAAATGGATAACTAAAATTAGACTTAATGAACATAATAATGGAGAAACAAAATATAAAAGTGTAAATAGTGGGTATTTTTGTAAAAACAGAATAGTAGATTCTGATAAAATCTTTTTAGTATCCACATATAATGTGTGTAGTTATGAAATGAAGCAAATTATTTTACATTTTTGGCAATTTTTACAAAATTATAGTGATTTGAATAAATTATTGCTAAAAAAGTTGGTATTTTCTTATAAAAGAGGTAGGAGCATCAAAGATCTGGTCGTGCATACAAAATTTAATAGACCAGAAGTTAAAATGTTACGATTAATTTCTGAACTAGGCACATTTTCTTGCACTAATTGTAATTGTTGCCAGTATATTCAGAGAGTATTTAATAATATTAATAACAAAAATTTTGTTCCTGATGGTAGATATAATTGTAGAACAAGTAGAGTAGTTTATGCAATAAGATGTGGTTGCAATAAGTATTACATAGGTCAAACAAAAAGAATGTTCAAAGTGAGGTTGCTGGAACACATGAGATATTAGAAACTGCAAACTAGAGAGTCCTTTAGCCAAACATTTTTGTGAATATCATAATGGACAATATCATACACTGCAAGCTACTATTTTGCAACAAGTGGCTGCTAATGAATTGGATATAAATGTTGTTGTAAAATTACTTTTAAAAAAGGAAACTGTTTTTATTTTAAAATATGGTACTCTGTTACCTAAATGTCTTAATACAGATTGCTGTTGGAGAAGTGTGATGTAAAGTGAATTTTATTGGTTAATTGTTAAATTGTTTTATTGATTCATGGACTGCTGAGATTATAAAAGATGTATTTGGTGTGTTTGGTGTTACTCCTTGAAGGCTTACTGTAGCCGAGGTGCTAGAGTGTATCGAATAAACCTTTGGATTTTACTGGCTTTGTTGTTTTTTGGTGATATCAGGTCTACTTTGTTGTTTTCTTGAAAAACAGAGTTCCCTTCTGCTTGATGGCTTACATTTTGTTGAACAAACTTTTGTATTTTTTCCTTAACCTGTTCTTTAATCCTCCAGGGAAAAAAATATTCTGAAGACAGATGGACACAGCAGGCCGAATCTCTCACCTGTCTCTCAACATCCTGTGATTGCTGGAATAAATTTATCTTCTGCATGGTGTACAGTGAATAATTATTTTCCACAAATATTCTGCTGTCTCCAGCTTTTAATACTACGCCCTTTTGCCACAATTTTGTCAGGATCAACTCTTTCTGCTGGTAGGTTTGCATATTTTCTAATAAAGGTTTTGGCTGCTTTCTCATGGCCAGAGCTAGAACATACACAGAATGTGCCCATTCAGTTAACAGTTCTTGCTGTGGAATATCAGTCTAGTTGCTTATTAATAAAGTATGCTCATTCTAGTTTCTCTGGTACAGCAGAAAATATTATCTGTCCTCTAATTCTACCATTTTTTGAAACATCTCTGCTTGAACATTCTCATACTCAGCCAGCCTTTTCTTCATTTTGACCTCTAATTTTTGTAGTTTTATCAGCTTATCTGAATATCTGTTTAAAGCTTCTTCCATTTTTTCCAGCCTTTTATCATGTGAATTAATATACTCCTTCAATGTTTCACTTACTTTAATCAACTCAGTGCATTTGACTTATTTTTCCTCTATATTTCTGGAAGCCATGTCTTGCACCAAAGCTGGAGCTTAAACTGTGTTTTGCTGAACAGCTACAGGATGCTTTCCAGTCAGTGTTTTCTATTCACCATTTCTAGTTAATTTTTTTCAAGATCTTTTAGTTTCTTCTTTGCTGGCATCCAGGCAGTGTACTTACTAAACAGCAACGAATTTACTTCAAGTGACAAAGTTCCTGGCCCTTGTACTATAGTTTCTTACACACTGAGACAGATGAAGTTAAGCTCAATGTACAGCAACCTTGGAAAGGCAACATCAGTTACACTAAAACTTAACTCTGCTATGAACACCTCAACGTACTTGTGTCAGACACATGGACCATGGAAATTATGTTTTCCTGTCAGACTGTCTGCATGACAATGTTGTAAGGCATATGTCAAAGCTCTTATATCACAGGCCCTATTCAAAATGCTATGCTGTCAGTGTCCCCATCAGCTTACAGTGTACTGATTGTTTTGAATGTAGACATAAATCATTGTTGCATGCCACACTGTCATGCTATGCTTATCTTGATATGTCCTGATATATCCATGTTCTGCTTTTGTACATGTTTGTCTTTCAGGCATACTGATGACTGTTTCATACCTGAACAAGTAATAACAGCATTTTCTTGGATAGACTGTGCATTGCATGATATTTAATGCACTGGAGAAAAATAAGACATAGTGTCCCACACATGGTCTTCAGTTGATATCATCAATACACATTTAATATAGAACATTGGGAAGGTTGCATGATCCTGACCATACACCTGCTACCCTCAATTACTTATACTACACAAAATACAAAGACATTATGGGCCCTATTGTCTGATAAACACACCAAATGACACCTATATTGTATTGTAATATACCTTCAGCAAACATGTCGCAGTTAGTGCTATATATGTTTGTCGTGTTAATGGCATAACATGTGTCTTTCATAGTATTCAGGTGGACATTGCAAAGTGTTTTATGAGGGAGAGCTGTATTGCACATGAATGCATGATACACTATGTTTTTATATTGTTATGTATTGAAATGCCTTTCATCGCATATGGTGTTATAGTTGCATACAGTCATCCATTACTATAATGTGACATAATGAACCATTTCCTCACATAGATAATGTCAGTTTGTTTATGTTATGTAACCCTAAATATATGTGAACGTGGATTCTGTATATTTGTTTGGGGGGGGGTAACCTTGACAGAGTGTCAGACCTATGGTGGTTCTCCAACTGGATGATGGAGAAGATGACATGCCAGACCCCCCTGTAAGGTGAATCAGAGGACCAGGAGGATGATGATGATGACCACAGATCTGGTCCTGCATGTGCTATTGTTCCTGTTGCTCACCATTGGAGTTGTCAAACACCATGACAGGGAGATGATTTACAGGACTAGATCCAGGAGGCGATGACAGATATCTTTCAGATGCAGATGAGGGACTGATGGGGAATTTATTTCAGGACATGGCATGGGCCATGTGTGACTCCTTCTGGGAAATTGCATGTGAGATCATTTGTGATGTTTGACTATCAGGATGGGCCTTCAAGACCATAAGTATTGTCTGTGTGATCCAATTATGTAATGCTTCCACCATAGTGTTTGCATTTTGTGTAACTGATATATATCCGACCATACACTGCAGATATTGTGTTATAGGTGGGATTAAGTTACATCTGAAGTATGATACACATTAATGCAGTACATCTGTGTTAAGCAATTACATAAACATGATGTGGTCTACTTAATGCATACATTGCTCCGTAAGGGTAGGGCTGCTACTCCTTACTTTTGTGTCTGTGTGTGTACTCCTATGCATTCAGTACAGTAAAACATTATGGCTAATACACTGTGCCCATCGATGTAACAAGTCTTATTGTTGTAGTTAATATGATGTAAGTCAAAACAACTGTTCTGCTTGTTTCATTTTACTGTATACATGGGTGGGATGACAGCAACTCAGAAAATGCATTATTCAAATATTTCACACTTAACACAGTGAGATTTTTATTATTTACACATGTTATCTGTGTGTATGCATTTTACCTGCTTCTCTCTTGGTTGTTGCTGTCTTATGTCTGTTTAGCAACATGACTGGTCCTCGCCTCTGTGATTCATGTATCATTGGATTGTCATGTTGTCACACTGGCACAGTAGCTTTGTGTGTGGTATGTAGTGGCACATAGTCTGCCATGCTGTATCACATTCATATGAATGCTCTTCATGGACATTTATCCTTCATATAATGCATGGACAATCATTTTTGTTACTGTATATACAGCTGATGCTTTATTTAGCATAAGTCCTGCATGTCTTGTTTCTCATTCTATGTTATATTAAAGCACGCATGACCATATCGGCATAGATACCCATAATTAGGCATTTGTTGTAGATATACAATGATTTACATACATGTACGAGTTGCTAAACATAATATGGTCTAGACACAAATGCCCTTGGACACTGAAATTGTGTGTATGTTCACTTCTTCCATTTGCATGTGCAGGACTGTCCTTTGCTGAGTCGTACACATAATATATATATATATATATATATATATATATATATATATATATATATATATATTTATATGTGTGTGTGTGTGTGTGTGTGTGTGTGTGTGTGTGTGTATGTATATATATATATATGTATATATATATATATATATATATATATATATATATATATATATATATATAAGGGTGGCAGTGTATGTGTATGGGATGAGGAATATTATGTTGTGTACCTATGCATTTTACTGTTTTCTTGCTGCGTATTACTGTGTTTGTGTAATATGTACTCAGCCTTGTTTAGAGCTATCATCTATGCTATCTACCCATGTGATGTACACTAGACACGTACTCCAGTGTAGCTTGAGTGAACTTTGATGCCACTCTATGTGGTGAACATATGCTTGTCCAGTGCTTCCCTTTAAATACAGTTGTTCCACTTTAGTGTGTGCCTATTTCTTTTGCTTGCATTTTCATACTGATGTGGACCTCTGCTGTCTATCTCCCTTCCCTGTTTTACCTTTGACATATATGTTGCAGATGTACATGACATACGTGTAACTTCCTCTACAATAGTATCATTGTCATGCACTGTTACAGTAATACTATGTGCAGCAATTTAGTCATCATACACATGCAAGCCATATGTAGGCAAGGTCATTTTTTTCTGTCGTACTTGTGTGTTTGAGTACTAAATAGGACTTTTTTCTTCATGTCTAGGTACAAGCTGGCATTCCTTACCTAGCATTATGTATACTTTAATTACTGATTATTATTCCATGTCCTTGTGTGTATGTGTACTGACTTTGCTTTCTGATTGGATTATGTTCGTCCAATAGGTCATACATATTTGACAACACATTTATGTTGCTTCTTCCATGACATATGTCTTTCACATATGCAGTCCATTTTGCATATATTTAGGCTGTGTACACATAGTTATGTTTTACACACTTGGTTTCCTACAGAACTTCTATATGGCATTGTGCTTGTTTATTTGCCTCTCACATGCAGGGATGGAGGTTCTAGCCTATTCTTCTCTTGTCTTCTCCTGCATTTCCCTGGCTGGATTTGCTCATCCATGCGGCAGTTTGGCTTACACTTGCACTGTTGACAGACTTGATTGGATTTACTATCCAATAAGCACATCACTATTACCTGACACAGCAAAACAGTGCAGAAGACAATTTGAAATAGGAGTGGTGGGATGTTTCTAAATATGGACGACTCAGAAATCCAGGACAAATTCCCCAAATCAAGTCCATGTAACATATAATAGTACTGCTCAGTTTAAAATGTATTGAAATAATAGAATGTTGTACTAGTATATACAGTGTAAAGAATAAAACATTATTAAATTGAATTAATAATGATGTTAATGATTTTTAATAATGTTTTGCTACAAAAGTAATCATTTTATAACAGATAGAGCAAAAGTCTTGAGGGGGCACACAGTTAAGAACTATGTTTATGCACTGTTTTTGCTGCAAATATTTCTTTGCTGTAAATGTTCCCATGGTGCAGAGGGATGAAGCCTTTACTGTGCACTAGAACATCAGTGTTCGACTAGCCGCATGGGTGCAATACGGTTGCATGGGGGAAAATGGAGTGAGCAGCTTACATCGGCTCACACATTCTTGGAGGAGGGAGGCAACCTAGGCTTGGTGTGATGTTGTGTTAAGAGTTTGGTGAGCTCTATGTTTCAAGCAGAACATTGCTTGGTTGGGAGGTTGTGCATGCACCTTCTTAAGGCAGCAATTACGAGGCTCGCAAGTCTGCTGTGAGGTGTTGGGGGGTAGGGCACACTTCCCAGCTGTAGTATGATGCTGCCCCTCCATCCTTGATCTTCATAACAGTCACAGATATGGGTCAGGTTGAGCCTAGGGAAGACTAATGCAGGTCTGTTAGACCCATTGAATGTAGAGAATAGCTGGTTGCAGCTGATGATCAGCTGTGGGGAGGGAACAAAAACTATTACATTGCTCTTTCTAAAGGGTGTGTTTTTGTGACATAATAGAAGGATTACATCTCATAATGAAAACTGACACATTTTCATGTAGTTATCATAATGACAGATCAGCACAGTTCTGTTTCATCTTCTTCAACCATTAGGAATTAGACTGTAAGTCTTACCAAGACAAAGAAAACTTTCCAAGGGTCTAACTCCTCCCACTTATCCATAATACCACTTGCTGCTGCTGAGGGCTGAGGGGTGGGGGGAGATTAGGCAGGCCATCACCCTTCTCTTCCCTTCAGAATGATGCTTGTCCATCTCTCAGGACTGACTCGGTTCCCAGTACCAGTGATTCCTATGTATGTGCCCAGTGCTCCAGTGCCACCCATTTTCAGGGCTATTGATTCAGATCTTTTTTTGCTGTACAACCAGCTCTCATAGAAAAATGGCCACAGCCTATCTCATTGCTTTATTTATTTATTTGTTTATATTTGGGTCCTTGGATCTCATCTTACTGGTCTAGCTACAGTGCCCTATGTCCATGCCTGGCCTACTAGTCAGCTTCCTACTTCCGGGACTATTCCATAATTCCTGTGGTCAGACATAGATTCTAATGGTGTCTTGGGGGATCAGCTGTCTGTTCTTCTGTCCAGGGTGGGGGTGAGGTTCTTTTATATGCCCTACCCATTACCCTTCCATGCCCCACACACTCGATGACTACTTGTGAGGGGAAACCCCCCCCCCCCCTTCTCTGGATCACACCTCTGCTTAGGAAACATCATTAACAAGAACCTTCATAAACAGAATGGGCATGCCTGTTCTTACCTGCTGCTCCATCAGTCACTGAGCCATAGGTCACCTAGGCCATAATAAGGTCTGTAACCCCTCTATGCCCCTGGGGTGGCTACCTCATTGCTTTGTTATTATAAATTTTCTGAGAACAAATGCTAAAATTCAAAGTTTTTTTGACTAGGAACCTTTAGGTTACTGTTTACTGGTTTGCCAAGTTTCAGGTCAGATCCAAACTTTTTTCTTAGTTTCTTTTTGTTAGTTAAGTTTATAGTCCCACTCCTCCAGTTGGCTACAGTTTTTATCCATGCCCTAACACTCAGACCAGGACCTTCCCAGAGTGTATTTAGCAATTAGTGCTAGACTTTCCAGATTTATTCTTGGCAATATTTTATATTTTGTTATCTTGCTCGGTACCATGTAGTTGACTGTTTTGGAGTTATTTTGGAGTTTTTTTTCTGTTGTTGTTTAGTTCACTTTGGTGATAGTAGAAGAAGCAGTTGCATTCTAGTGTGAGTCCTGCTAACATAAGATTCCAGCACAGGACAAACCTGTGTTATATGTTGCATGCTTAGGATCTCAGTGTTTTAAAGTAGATCATGTTATTTGACAATCACCTGGAAAGGAGAATATGACTAAATGATAGGAGGAGCAAACTCATTTTGGACATTTTAATGCCCAAATCTGATTTATCTCTGGCATAGCTTTCTAGTTCTCACAGATCTAAGGAATTTGTTTCATATGTTCCTAAACCAAAACCCACAGACAAGAATAAATCTGGCAATAAGATGGAGTCTTCTGAATGCACCATTCTCCAAAATAATTTTCTGTTGTTTCTCCTAAAAGGTCTAGATAGGAGGATGAAGATACCCACAGTGCTGCTGGTGTGCCAAAACTAGTGATTAGTGTAGTATAGGACAGTCCTCCATGAATTGCAAAATGGGATAGTGGTTCCTCACTCTCTATCTCTCTCTTTCTGAGGCTGAATTGAGCTGGTTTGTCCCTTTTAGACCTACATCTACCAGATTTTTTAAAGTCTGTTTCTTCTCAAAGGAGGTATATTGAGGGCTATGGACTACTTAGAGATAGTGAAGCCTACTCTACAGCCATAGCTTTGCATGGGTCATTTATTTTCCCCCTGTAATTCTAAGGCAAGTAGAGACAGTTTATTATCCACATTTGTTTTGACCTCCTCACTGGCCCAGAACTTGGTGATGATGCCAATTAATCCAGTGGGCAATCTGTAGATGCTAGTGTAGTTGTATATTCCCACTCTGACACAGCTATCAGTGCAGCTATTCTCAGCAATGGACCTGTTAGTGCCAAAAGCTTCTGAAGTCCTAGTATATGAGTCAAGTCTTTGGCTTCATTGTTGGTGCCAATACCCCTTGCACAGTTCCACGGGTATGATTTTTCAGCTTTAGAGCTTTCAAACCCAAGCACCCCAGTGCCAGCCTTGCTTTGACAAAGGACCCTTGATGGAGAGGGTTGGGGACAATACTGTGGTTTGATGATACCAAGGCAGTCAGTTCTGGTGTTAATTGGAATTATAACCAATCCTTAGACGCTGACATATATTCAGCCTGGACATGACAACAATAACTCCAGTGCAGCTGATGCTAAGGTTTCTCTGCTTGTCCCTCCCCAGTGCATCTGCAAAAGCCTCAGCTTTGACCTGAGAGCATCTCACACTGCTTCTGCACCTTCCCAGTCATTTTACTATCAGAGCAGAGGGCAGCAAGGCAGACAGCTATACTGTTAGACAATGTCTTGTTACGATTCTGCTTCCCTTTCCTCTTCAGATCTTCAGAACATTCCCTCTGTACCTTATACACATACACACACACACACACACACACACACACACACACACGTATATATATATATATATATATATATATATATATATATATGTGTGTGTGTGTGTGTGTGTGTGTGTGTGTGTGTGTGTGTGTGTATTATATTATATATATATATATATATATATATATATATATGTGTGTGTGTGTATATATATATATATATATATATATATATATATATATATATACACACACACACACACACACATATATATATATATATATATATATATATATATATATATATATATATGTACATATATATGTAATATGTACATATGGATCTACTTTTAAATTGTTGAAAACCACTTATGCGAAATTCACAGCTTCGAGACCAGTTTGCTAAAACGGCATTTTATCAAACACCTGAAACATTGCAATTTCACTCCAGGAAATGAACCACTGGGCCACCATGGTGCCATAATGAACTTTGCCTTTTTCTCCACTATAGTGCAATCTCGGAGTTTGTATATTTAGTTGGGGGGGTGTGGGTTTGATTTGCTTTGGTTTCTTTTTCTGTGTTGATGGACAAGTGGTTCGTTTCCCTGAGTGAAATTGTGATGTTCCAGGTGTTTGATAACATGCCATTTTGACAAAGTGGTCTCGACATTGTGAATTTAATGTAAGTGTTTTTTCGACACTGTAAAGTAGGTCTGTACACACACACACATGCACACACACACACACACACACACACACACACACACACACACACACACACACACACATATGTATACAACATACATATATACATATATATATATATATATATATATATATATATATATACACGTGTGTGTGTGTGTGTGTGTGTGTGTGTGAGTGTGTGTGTAGACATACACATCTCACTCTCTTTTTATATACATGCATGTATGCATGCATGTATGCATATATATATATATATATATATATATATATATATATATATATATATATATATATATATATATATATATATATATATATAAAATATACACACACATATATATATAATAGACCATATAGGAATTACAGGAATTATGATTATCATAATCAATATCAGTATTCTGATTTTTTTTTTAGGAGACGATGTAGGAGGGGACAAACATCGATGGAACAACCAACCTGGAGGGGAGAGATACAAAGGAGGACAGAGACAGAATGCAGGAGGAGGACATGAGTCCCCTCAAGTAGGACAGGATAAGAATATAGTAAAGGTTAATGAGATTATTAGCTCCTATGACCATTTCAATATATACAACTATACAGGAGTGGAGCTGAAAAAGGAACACTTTACACTTCTATCGAAGGGGATGAAATTTGTCCCAAACGGACATTTCAGTGTCGTAGATTGTATAGTGGATGTTAAAAAATGTATTAGGAAGCTCAATTTAGGAGTCAAATTTGATGGCATTCCTAGTACGGAAATTAAGGAATTTAAAACTTACAGTAGATATACACCGCCCCTTAATAATATGTTAAGGACTTTCGAAAAATTGGTTATAGAAGATATATACCAATATAGTAACAAATGTAGGAATATCAAATCTAGGTTTAATTAAACTTTTGGTGAATACACAATATTGAAAGAGCTTCAGGGAGATCCACATATTAGGATTATGAAGCCGGATAAAGGGGGTGGGGTTGTACTTTACCCCACAGCCGATTATACTAACAAGATCCACAGTATCTTGTTGAATTCGGCAACTATGATATATCATCCCTGAATGAAGTGAATATTGGACACAGTAAGATTGACCTTTATTTGGAAGACCTTCTGTTAGAAGGTAGGATAGATCATGATCTTTATAAATTTTTAAAAGTTGATTTTCCTATTATCAGTACCATCGTGGGGATACCAAAAGTCCATAAAGACATCCACGACCCCCCTTTCAGGCCGATCATCTCTGGTAGCAACTCAAAATCATTCCCTTATGGTAAAGTGATAGACAAATGGTTGAAAACGACATTTAAAAATATTCACCATCTGGTTTTAGATTCTTGGGATTTTTTGAGAAGGCTACAACCTAAGTTAGTTGAGGGGGCTGAATGGTTGATCACAATAGATGTGGTGGACCTGTTTTCAAGTATACCTAAGGATGAAGGTATGGCAAGATTTCAGGATAGTATCACTAGGACTGGATGTCTTTCTTGGGACAAGACCCTATTGATTGTAGAGTTTATGGAACTAGTACTCTCATACAATTATATATTTTATGAGGGCGAATATTATAAACAAACCAAGGGGGTGGCTATGGGGGCAGCATGTGCCCCCATATTTGCCAATTTGGTACTCCTAGATTGGGAAAATGAGTTCATATTTCATTCAAAATGGAGCAGGCTCATGACCTGTTACTTTAGATTTTTGGATGACATCTTTGTGATATGGAAGGGTGACAAACTGGAATTGGAGGATTTCAAGGCGTATCTGAATTCCTGTAGTGAACATTTTAAATTTACATTCAACATGGATAAGGAGTCTATTTCTTATTTAGACACATTAATTACCTTGCAAGATGGTAAATTTAAGTCAAATATATACAGAAAGGTAACCTTTAGTAATTCTTATTTACATTTTTCAAGTAATCATCCATATATACAAAAAAGGAACATAATAAAAGGTCAATGTATACGAGCCGCCCGTATGACAACTGACTTTTCAGACCTAGATAAGGAGTTGACAAAAATTGGTTCTTTTTTTTGCTGACAGGGGATATCCTTCTGAAATGATTTCTGATGTTACTGAATATGTGAGAAAACATTGGGGGACAAAGTATAAGCCACTTTTAGGCGTTGCACTTGAACCAGATGGACAAAATTCTGATAGCAGTGGTAATAATAGGAAGGAAATAGGAAAATATAGCAAAGCTTGTGTCATACAGTATGCACCTGACAGTGCGGAAATTAAAGGTATAATTCAAAAGAATTGGAACATCTTAAGAGTTGATGGTGACATTTTTAAAGTGGTAGGAGATAAACCAACATTTGTCTATAGGAATGGTTACAACATGAAAAATCTTTTAGAAAAGAAATATAGCAAGAGAGATGTATTTGGTGTAAATATGGGCACAACAAAGTGTGGGTCCTGCCAGCAATGTCAGTACATTATCAATTGTTCAAGTATTACATTGGAAAATTTTAACAGTACTACTATTAGGTTTCAGAAGGGCAACTGCAGGTCCAAGAATTTGGTTTATCTGGCAAAATGTACCCACTGTGCCTGTTTTTATGTTGGCAAAACTATAAGGTGTTTACGTAATAGAATATACGATCACCTTTATAGTATTAAGAAGCAAGATGAAAATAATGCACTATGGAAACACATAAAAGATAATGATGCTTGTACTACTTTTCATTTTGGCATTCTTGAAACTATTAAGCACAACACAAGGGGTGGTGATATTAAAAAGGCAGTGGGTGAAAAAGAAACCAGGTGGCAAATCATGTTAAATGCATCAGTCCATCCTGGAATTAATGAATACATATCAGTTAAACCTATTTTAGAAAACTATAGATAGACTGATACAATTATTTTAGCAGCTGGGATCATATGCATTTTTTATGTAACAACATATGAAGGACTGGCAATAGGTTGTTCTTAAACTGAATTTAACTTTACATTGAAACCTTTTCGTAAATTGCAAAAAGCATATAAGGGATGCATTTTATGACTTTATTGTGTTTTGAGTTTTAAAATTTTTTTTTTGTCAAGATTTGTAAGGTTTGTAATATTTGTCAGTCAAAGTTTATGATAATAGAGATTAATTATTCACTCACTTTTCGTGGGTATTGGAGGGAGTTTGAAATTTCAGCACTGGCACTTTAAAAAGACATTAGGAACAATTACCACATGTGATCAATGTATGTGGGTATATATTAACTGGATGTGAGTAGTATTAACTGTTCTGAAGAAGTCTTTATGTTAAGATGAAAGCGCTTAACAGGAATTTTATGTGATTTTATGTGATATTTTATAATAAACTGTTCTTCGGTGACTACGGAAGTTGACCTGTGGTTTATGTACGGAGAGTGCTGGTGCTTTTGGATGCTGAGTACTGGAACTGATTGTGCTTACTTTTATTCATCAGTTGATTGTTCCGGTGCTTATATCGTACATATATATATATATATATATATATATATATATATATATATATATGCACACACACACACACACACACACACACATATATATATATATATATATATATATATATATATATATATATATATATGGGTCTACTTTGACCGATCAAAATTACAGTTCACCAAACTGCAATTTTACGAGTCCATTTTTGTGAAAGTGCATTTATTCGAAAACATCAGTGTGGAACAAGAATGTGATATAAAAGAACTTGAGCAAGAAGGAGTTTATAAATATTTGGGAACTGATGAAGGATCAACAATTAAACACAAACAAATGCAAATAAAACTTAGTAAGGAATACTTCAGAAGACTTAAGTTAATCCTGAAAACAGCACTGACATCTAGGAACAAAATCCAAGCTATAAATCAATTTGCTCTTCCTGTCCTAATTTACAGTTTTGAAGTGAGTGACTGGCCCCAAAACGTGTTGGAAAGATTAGATAAAAAAACAAGAAGGATGCTTCATGCTCACCAAATGATTTATAAAATCAGTGCATATCAAGATTATATATTCCCCGTTCTAAAAGTGGGATGGGCCTCCTTGAAATTAATTATATGTATAGATCTGCAATTGTGGGACTCCACACATATCTGCTGATCTCACAAGTCCCAAACGTAGTGAAAGTTTTGAAACATGAGGAGAATAAATCTAAGATGATGTCTCTGCTTAATCTAGAAGAAGCTTATCGGCATCAAGCAGGAATAGAAATCAAACCAGAAGTGTATAAAAATCAGGCAGCAACAGAATGTGCCAAAAAACAAAAGAAAGAATATAAGGTGAAGGATCAGATGAGAAGGCAAGAAATGTGGAAAAAGCATAAATATAGTTGCAAGTATAGAAAACTTCTAGAAGAACCTCATGTTGATCAGGAACAAACACAGGAATGGTTAAGGAGAGGCAAATTCAAACCAAGAGATGAAAAGTTAATATTGGCGGCCCAAGATAGTGGGCTGCGTACAAGTTGGTTTATAAAGTCCATTGAACATGTGTGAGACACAGACAAATGTAGGTTTTGTAAAACCGAATTGAAAACAGTGGCACTCCTCATTGCTGGTTGCAACATATTACCGGCAGAAGGACTGTATACTGAAAGGCATAATAATGTGGTGAAACTGTTGCACTGGGGATTGTGCAAACATTAAGGGAATGAAGTGACAGAAAAACACTGAAAACATGAGCCACGTCTACTAAGAGTTGATCTCTGCTTGAGTTATAAAGCCATGTTTGACCCAGCTCTGTTACAAATGCTACATCTAAAGAAATCCCAATCCCTCCACACCACATGCTCCAGAGACCTCAACCTCATTACCACAATCAACAGAACATGCTGGAGGGACAGGTTCATAACCCAGAGACTGCCCATGCTCTGGAACAGACTTTCCATACATATCAAGCAGAGCACCTCACTGGCCTTCTTCAAGAGAAATCACTCCAGTGGCTCTACTTGATAGAGGCACTGGGAACTAACGTCAGGCAGCACAATGCCAGGGCACTTCTATGGGCTAGGCTTGTAAAGGCTCCAGGGCCATTAGCCTAGTACACACCTATGAACCTATGAAGAAAGCATCATAGAAAATAAAGAAGTCTACATAACATGAGATCATCCATTACCAACAGTTCAAAAGATAGATGCTAGAAAACTGGATATAGTGGTCCAAGAAAAGAAAACAAGAGTAGCATTGATGATTGAAATTGCCACACCCGGTGACTACAGTGTCTTGTGTACAGAGAGACACAAAGTCATATAATATTAGGATCTGCAGTCAGAAATGAGACCAGTGTAGAAAAAAGATACCCAGACAGTTCCAATAGTAGTAGGAGCAACGGGTCTTATAAAAAAAATTTACAATTGTCTTTGATATGTTACCAATGCACATAACTCCATACGAACTGCAGAAGGAGTCATTACTGGGCACATTGCGGGTGCTGCGAAGAGCACTACTGGCTGACATCAAAGATTGAAACAATACTAATTTCATGAACTTTAATCATACTTTGACTTAGGAATGGGTTACATTCCCTTCATGGTATTAAAAACCCAAAAGACTTGGAGAAATTAAACAGACAGTAATACATATTTGTTTACAATTGATTATTTTGAGGAAAGCAATACGAAGGTCTGCTGACCTGAATGTTGGTATTGGTTGGCTGTAAGGGGAAACGTGGTAGGTATTGTGAAATATTAAAACAATACCACCACCTTTCCTCTTTATATAGACATTACTGATACTATTATAGCCAGGAGGTATAACTTTGGGGTTGTTTATGCTGGGTTTAAGCCAAGTTTCAGTTACAGCAAGAACATCAGGCTTATTTTGGGTAATCCAGGCATGTAGCTCAGTAGTTTTATTTCTTATACTTCTACATTTATTGCAGCAAAAATTAGATCACCAGGGTTGGGGATTGACTGTTGCTGGATTACAAAAGTGCATGGGAGAGAATTATCTTTGTGTTCATTGTGATAGGTGGGGCCAGGATTAGGGTGTATACCTCCTCCTAGAAGGATTTTAGTATATTGGGGAATTATGCATGCATGTTTTTTGGAGAGGATTGTTGCACTTAATTTGGTTTTGCTTTGAGCTGAAGTGCAATTAATCAGCCTATATTTGGAATAAAGTTGAGGGGCAACATTAAATAGGTTTGGTACAATGTGTGAAGAGTGTAAAGAGGAAGCATGGATAGGTGGTTGGGACAGAGTTGGAGAGATGTTGTGACATATTATTGAGTCATGGTAGGATGAAAGATGGCACAGTAGGAGGAGAAGAATAGACGATAAGCTGTAGAGTAGCATAATTAAGTACAGGAATCTGTATTTTATAGATATCAATTAGTGGGAAGTCGCTCTATGAAGGAAAATAGTGACTGAGTGTAAGAGGAGATAACAGTGAGGTGATATTTAGCAATACATTCTACTACAGTGACAATCCCACCCTCAGGTCAACTTATAACCGAGGGAAATCAGTTTACACATACACCACACACACACACACACACACACACACACACACACACACACACACACACACACATATATATATATATATAGTTTACACATTCACACATACAGATGTATTTTACACACATACACACACACACACACATGTGTGTGTGTGTGTGTGTGTCTATGTCTGTATATATATATATATATATATATATATATATATATATATATATATATATATATATATAAAGATATGCACTTCTATATATTTATATACACTTATACACACACATACATAGGTGTATATTTATATACACCTAGGTATGTGTGATACTGTGTGACTGTACCTATATATGTAGAGTTCAAAGTATCCAGTGAACAGATGTCAGGATGGAAGCCCAGATCCATAAGGTAGAGATCTTAAACACTGAGCCATTGTGCAGTCCAAACCTCTACACTTGGGTTCACTCCACTCCCATCTACCCTCCAATCTACATTTAAAACATCCTAACTCAACTGTTACACTTCTCAACCTATCTCTGCATCAAAACAATCAGAGCATAACCCTACAGCAGTTGCACTACAATTACCATCTCTGACTCATTTACTTAAAGTGGCCAGCATGTCCTTTTAAAAGTTATACTGCTGTAACTATAACTACTCTTGCCCAGTAACATTTTACAGTGCAAACTAATATCTTCATCAAAATATACCTTACATGTCATGAATAGGTGGAAACATTACCCCTGTGGAAAATATCCTGCACTGGATATTCCACCATATACAAAATAAAACAATAATACTAGGAGACCTAAATATAGACTGGAGGTTTATCAATATTAACACCCCATTTGATTCCATAAACCTATACAGCTTTACAGAGTTAATTGCATCAGTTACTAGAGTCCAAGAAAGTACTGGTAGGCAGTCAACCTTAGACTAGATTCTTACTAACAGACCCAACAAAATTAGGGTAGGCTGTAGCTTTCTGGACAACCTCCTTATGCTCTCAGAATTTACAATATCCAAGATTACCATATAATTTGCAACCAAGTTTGTAACTCAAAAAACTTTGACAAACACACTTTATTTTTATTTTTTATTTTACATTTGTTAACTTTTATCAAATCATTAACAGAGCATAACTGGAAAATACTAATCTATCCCCATAGATTCTTCTGTCACCCGCTTACTAAAAATTCTCAATAACCTTGACCAATTACGTACCAAAAGGGTTAAATCCAATCTTGCACCATAGCCAAAAAAAGAAAATTATGAAATTAATACCAAAACATGACAAAGCTTGGAAACAATGGCTCAACAATAGAATACAAAACACATTTCAACATTTCAGGCAACTAAGTGACAAGCAAACCTACTATAACATCCTTTAAAATAAACATCAAAACAACCAAAACTCTTCTGGATTGTGACAGTGCCAGCCCAGCTTTCTGGAATTTTGTAAATAATCAAATGTCATTTGTGAATATTAATATGATTCATATGCTTATCTTACAAATGTAAGAGAACCATATGTTATATGTATATTAAACTACTGGTGCAGAAGTATGTGTTGAACTGTATATTATGTACTGAGCTTCAAGAATGTAACCACAGTGTAACCTAGTAGAAAAGAACAGAAATGTATATAAACAATATACCTGCGCAAATGTATGTTTTAATAGTATTTTAATGTATGTTTTAATAGTATTTTAATGTATGTTTTAATAGTATTTTAACAGTATATTTAATAGTAGAAGCTGGAACATACAGAGTTAACTTGCAAACCCTCAAGAAAATAAGTTCAAATTGTTTTACGACTGTGTTAACTCTCAGTTTCAGCAAGAAGACAGGATGTCTAGAGCTAGAAGTTTTTTCTATTCTCTAGGAGAAAAGCTATGTTTAAAATGTAAAGTGTTTTTACTGCTCTATGCTCCTAGCAGATGCACACTTCTGAGAGATATGTATTTTTGAGACAGAAGCAAAAAGTGTTGTCATCTGAGCTAACCCAGCAGTTGTTGTTGTGTCTTTCGGCTTTTCCCGGTTAGGGGTCGCCACAGCAGAACTCTGGTCTGCTAATGATTGGTAGTTGATTTTTACGTGCTGGGTTACCAGCCCTGATGCACAACCTTCAACAAAGGTACGCCCATTCATGCATGTCTCCACTCAGAAGACGCTCTAGCTAAGAATCGAACCGGACAGCGTCTTACTGTGAGGCGACAACGCTACCGCAGAACCACCACCGCAATGCTGATTATTAATTTAACAACTCTCTCAGAGAAAGACTGTGCATTTTGTATTTTGGTTTTGACATGGAAACATCCATCTTCAGCACTTCTACGTTGCTCTGTAAGTAAGTCTAGGGTACAGTAATTTCTTTTAGATATAGTTAGGAATATAGTAAAGATTAATTTAGATGTTTTCTGTATTTATTTGAGACTGTTCTGCAATATTGTTTTAAAATATTTCCTGTGATTCTGAACTCTGTAGTTACTGTGTTGTTTGAGTATTGTCTTGTTGTTTTATTATTTATTATTAAATATATTTAAACCTTTTAATTGTGGCTGGTTTGTTTAGAGGTATTTAAGCTCATGGAGTACTTGCATATGTATTTGGTGACATTGTATAGGCCACACCAATTGCCTTGCTCTTGGTCACACTTACCATTTGGATAATAGTAACATTACACAGTAGGATTGGTCATCCTTTGTAAGGGCCTTAGAGTAGCTGATAAGTAGTGGTTGGTGGCAGTGATAACTACCTTATAGTCAGGGCAGAAGGGGGCATAGCTAGTAAACCTGTGCCAGCCTTCCCCAGGAGCATCTGTGTGTTTGTATATAAATCAAATCTCAAAGTGTGTGTATCAGCTACTTGGGCAGGGACAAGAAGCACTGGTTGGACAGAGTGGGTGCTGGAGGTTTTGGCTTGACCGGTTGGCTGAGATCTTAACCCTGTAGCTGTGCCAGTGGGGAGTCTTACTGGGGATCTGGAGAAAGAGGCAGAAACCAGCCCCAGACTGACTGTGATCTCAGTGTGCTCTCAAGGGAAATTGTGCTTTACTGTGTGTGTGTACTTGTCATCCTCCCACTGTGTACGTCCCTCACTGGTGCTAGTGGTGAGGATTGAGGCTCCTTGATTACTGGGCCAGTGCAGGGGCATCACATGGACATACATAAACAAACTTTTACATCTAGGTCAAAACACCACCCCCACTCCTACATCCAACAACACAACTGATTGAATTCCCACACAGTTTAATAACTATTTTATACAGACTGTGTTGTCTCTTACAAATGTTAATACTTCCACTACCCTCTCAGTACAGTACCTGCAGCCTCTGCTAAATATCATTGGCTATTTGACTAAAGAGCAGTACCTACCTCCACCATTAAAAATTCCTACATAAGCTAGAAACAACCACCCTAGCTGACCAACTCCCCTCAGACTACTTAAAAATAGCTGTAGATGCAATTGCTTTTCTGGTCTCTGTACACATAAATATATCGTTATACAAAAAATATGTTCATTCCCATCTGGAAAAAAACCTTTATTATACCTTTACACAAAGAAGGCACATCTACAGAGTGTAATAACTACAGGCTCCCTGCAATCCAAAATACTTGAGAAATGTATTCATGTTCAGCTTCTAAATCTTCTAAATCCAAATAATCTGCTCTCTGAAACACAGCATGGTTTCAGACTCCACCAGAGCACAACCACCACCCTCCATCACTTCACCAACACCATAACCCAGCATAGGAACAATGATAACCTAGTGTCAAATGTGTTCCTAGACTTATACAAAGCTTTTGGCACTGTATCTGTCCATCACATTGACATTTACTCACTGAACTCTCATCTGTATGTGTATCTGGAAAGTAACTAGCAGTTAAATGTCAACAGGACCTCTATTCCTCTCTTCCAGTTACTACAGGTGTCCCTCAGGGCTCTATACTGGGACATGTCCCTCAGGGCTGTATAATAGGACTTCTTCTCTTTAATATTTTTATAAACAAGTTTCACATTGCCATAGACCATGCGAATATAGTACAATACACAGATGATTTGACTTTAATATGCACAGGCCCAACAATATCCAGACTCCAAGAAATCACTAAAATTTCTTTCTCTTCAATCAAAATCTGATTAAAAAATTCAAACCTACTCCTTACCCCAAAAAAAAAAAACTAATGCTCTTCATCCTAAAACATTATCTCAGTCAAAAACAATCCTTCTTGGTTACATCTGCAAATAATACTAAAATTGAGGCAGTACCACATACTAAATTACTGGGTATTGTAATAGATGACAGTCTTAAATTTGATCAACATGTTCTTCAAACAATTAAAAAGACCCACCAGAAACCTTTACAAACCAAAACATTACATTAGAGACCCAGCAAGAAAAACCCTAGCCTCATTCTATCTGCTTCCATCTCTCTTATATGTCTCACCAATGCTTACAAACCTAAGATCTACAAATCCAAACTAGACTTCTTTTACAACAAAGTGACTAAATTTGTCACGAACACTGCACACCGAACTCACCATTGCCAAACCTTAAAACAGCTAAACTGGCTACAGCTTAACAACTACATAACATATTCTCAGCTAGTTATGGCATTCAAATGGATATATTATCCTGAAATATGCCCTGCATTAAAAAAAAAAAACATATTACTGCCTTACATTCCCACAAGGGACCTCCATTTTGGTGATAAATTTCTCCTAAGCGCAACTAAAGCAAATAATTCATCTATTGACTCACTATACTCCTGTTACATCTCCAAACTCTAGAACACCATCCCTACACAAATAAAAATGGCTAACAAACACCCAAGCTATAAAATCCAGCTCAAACAATACCTTACCCAGTCCTGGTTATGCTCATGCTCATCACCAGGTTAAGACCTCTAGTGAAAGCACAGACTTCTAATTGTTTATCACTACTTTTTGCCCTCCTCTACTTGAATCATCAAACCCTTAACAACTTTTCCTTCTGCACTTGAATAAATACACCCCTCTTCATCCCCTCTTAAACAAGACTTCTCTTCTTTCAGTTTTTCTCACTGCCCCAACCACTGCTCTACCCCTCTCATGCATCCCTTGTATAAATTATAAACCTTCTAGATATACTAATTTGGAACAGGCAGCCTAAATAGAACTAATCCTACACTATAATCTCACAGTCATATGCTACTACCACTATTCTTCTATACAATACTAATATATCCTCTCTCTTCCTACAAAATTATTTAACTTATTTTGTTATGTCTCTCTTGAACTCTTTCCAAACAAGTACAATACTAAAATCTCCCTTCCTACAAAATTTGAACACTTACTTTATTATATATCTTGAACTCTTTGCAAACCTTTCTTTGCTAAAATGTAACAACACCAGACTTCTTTACAATGTCTTCCCTTCTACTGTATTGTTGATGTAACTTACTGTGTATAACTGTCTTGTTATTATGTTTTATTAACTGAACTGTTGTTTTCTCAATACTATCTGAAATTCACTCTGTAGTATAAATGTACCATAATAGAACTTTTCGCTTCTTCTGAAAATGGGCTCTGCCCAGTTAGACTTTCCTGGTCAACAAAGACAAGTAAATAAATGAATAAATACATAAGTAGATAAAGCATATGATTCTGACCATCAGATTTAACCTTCGCCTAATAGATTAACTGAGTTTCCTCATAAAGTCAGACCTGTTTTGGGACAAACACCACATTAAATAAATACACTAAGCTTATACAAAGATTAGTGATCACTAAATATATAAGGTCTTGTACACGCTCTTTTTCTGTTGGGAAAAAATCGGATCCTTTGCTATGATTGTTCATGTTGAAGGGTATGATGCTGCCCTTACTTCATCTTCCCAACAAATAGTTCTCTCTCATTTTGATTCATTAACAAAGAACATGAGACAGAGTTAGGTATTTGGGTCTCCACTGCCAGTTTTTTCAGGAGGTGGATCTGACAAGTTCTGGAAGGGAAAGCAAGATCCTAAAGGGGGGAGGGATACTCTTGGGTCCTTAAAGGTCCCAACCTCTTCACGAAGAATAAAAGACAAAACCAAAGATAAAGGGTGGGAGACAAAGCTCCAGAATCAGTCATACCTCTCAACCTGTTAGTGCAAGAAGTCTGGACAAAGCCTGACAAAATGGAGGGGGGGGGGGGGGGACAAAGGCCCAAAAATAGAAACATATTATCCATCTTCTATCCCTTTTATCTCATTTTTTTTTTTGCACATAGGGTTGCTGGAGTAACAGGGTTTGTTTTAACATACATTTTCTGAAGGATATGAAGTCTGAAACTAAACTGCATGTCATTATTTCGTGACTTCAATCTTCAAATCATCATCCCAGTGATTTACCAGACAATCACACATTTTATAATGAACACACTAAAAATATGAGCCAAACATCTGAAGAGGTGAGAAGTATGTCAGATGTTTTTCGTTACTTGACATCATTTACTTAAGGATTTTTTACCATAAAATATATACGCATGCACTTTCTGAAGTTTACAAAAACAGCATTAGTAACTTCAGTATCTATCACTTTGCACTATACTATGTAAAGTAGATCAAATTTGCGAGGCAACTGCAGTGGTAGTTTTGTGTTTCTGTCCAGATCTATGCTACAGTGCAAGAAAACCATATCTGATATTAACAAAGCTTTTTAAATATCATATTAAACATTTTAAGTATCAATTTCATGTTAATAACTATACTGCAGTGCAAAATGGATGGAACTTCAGATTGTCAAGGCCTTTTAGTTTTGCGCAGGCGCAACGGCCGAAATCCTTTTGTACTTCCTGGTCTGCGGCTGGAAGAATGACGCGTAACTAAGTTGGCTGGTTTCTGGTTCTTTTAGAAGCACCTGAACAATTTAGTATAAACAAGCACGTCGTGGGGGATTTTGTAGTTTATTTAATTTATTCTGGGGCGTTGAAAACCGCGTACTTGTGGGATGGGGAATGCCCGGTTGATGGGCTGTTAGGTGCACGTTTTAAGTTTACGGCATACAAACTGTCACTCTGCACTGAGTTACAGATGTCTTCCTGGTGGCATGGGCTACTAAGGAGCGTGTAACTTAAAATGTGATTCACATGTTCTGCATTGATTTAGTAGTAATTTCTCGAGTGTGTAAATTATTTTATGATGCATTCCTGCAGCCAGATGTGTGCATATTCGTTAATAGTACTGTATGCCTTGCCACTCTTGCAGTTTGCACATGGATATAACGTTTATTTTTCTCTGTACGTATGTGAAGTAGCACGCAGTAGGGCAATCGCTGTTTAAAGTTTTATTTTTTCTTGCTGGTGTTTGCTGCCCTTTTCAGTCCATTTGTGAGTTAGCTCCAGCTGAATAGCTATCTTCACACACGCATAATTTTGTTATGCTCACACATGGGTGCGCATTTTCTTAACCAGCTGCTTGGCATAGTTTCCTTACCATGGGTTTGCTCTGGGTTTGTTTGGTAATTGCTGTCCCCTTGTCTGTCAGCTACATGAACGCAGTGGGCATTACGAAGGAGGACATGCCACATTACAGGTGGGATATTCAACTTTTGGCTTATTATATGGATGTATAGTATTTGTGTAAATGTAAAGGACTTGTTAGTCTTAACAAGATACATAACCTAAGACTATAGCTCAGTAGCATAAGACAAGTCTGGGAAGAGGGACATCTGGGATCTATAGAGGAAAATTGATTTTCTTTGTGACTGTTGGTAAAGCAGTCAGAGTGTCAGCAGTTGTTTGGTTTAAGGCTGTGTCCAAGCTTCTGGGTCAAATTAACTGTTGGTACC